>NW_013952867.1:240831-248413 GCF_001266775.1 Austrofundulus limnaeus
GAAATTGATAGTTTTCAGATGTACAGAATTAGGGAATGTTCTGTGTAAATAATGGTAACTTGGGTCACAAATATAGGAACTAATAGTTATTGAGCAAATATGATCAAATTTGGATCACCTGTTGTTAAATTGTTAAATTAAGGTAATGCAGGTAATTTTAATCTGTTTAACTTAAAACCGTTGTTGATCAAACCACTTATAGTGTCCACAGAAAATATTCAGTTCTTCATAATACAAGTATGCTAAGTGTGTATTTGGTAAGTACAGTGGACAGTAYGTAAATGTACAAAGACAGTTACTGTACGAGTCAGTACAAAAATGAATAGAAATGACCTCAGCTCTGTCGCAGAGTTTTTCATTTTTTCTGTAATTCCATTTTCCCCACATTTTAAAGAGTCAAATAAGTAAATAAAAGTATATAAAATATTCAGGCTACATTCAGCTCAAATGTAGATTTAATTTTTTTACAGCAGGAAATTCTGTCAAATTCCCAAAACAATAATTTAGGAAATTGCTGCTTTTAGAAGTTTCAGCTTTTAAATGATTTTGATGGGCAACAACTGGTTTGATTTGAAATCTTTTTTAAATAGTATTTCAGACCAACCTGCCTTAATAACATATAAAACAGCCACTTCACCTTGTTCACCCAAGTATTCATAGACTAACTTACATGAATCATGTTAAAAATGTGAAACACGCTTCCACATCCTCCCTATAGTCCATGTTTCTGTTCAAACCTCAGATATTTGTTGGGTTTTCTCGTAAAGGATGTGCAAACATTCATTTCAGCGTTACTTTAAAGCAGCTGCGTTCAGTCCTGGTCCTGGAGGACCACCATCCTTCATGTTTTAGAGATTTCTCCTCTCCAACACACCTGGTTTGAATACAGGCTTCTGCAGAATAATAATAATTTCTTTGAAATCTGCTTCAGAAAACTTTATTTTTGTCTCTTTTTTTGCAGATTTTAGCTTGTATCTAGCCTTTTGCTATTTGTAATTTTGAGCTATCGTATCTACCATGAGCTTTTCATTTTAAAGCTTTTTGCTAACTTTAGCTCCGTTGTAGCTGCTAATTTAACTTGCATTTTGCTACTTTATCTTTTAGGTACTTTGTATCACCGCAGTTGCTCATCAACTGTATTTTAGCAGGAAATGCGGTTTCTCTGGTTTTTCTTGAACTCGGTCTAAGGTTGGAGTTGTTCACCTAAGCCCAGAGGCTAGGACTAAAACCTGCTGCAGTTCTTTGTTTCCGTTGTTGTTTTCAAAAAGCCRAAGGTTTTCATCCTTCCTGTCTTTCTTCCTCACAGTGGGACCTGGTTTGTTCAAACGCCAGCCTGAATAATTTATGCTCCTCCATATACATGTTTGGTCTCCTTGTTGGAGCTCTTGTGTTTGGACACTTAGCTGATAAGTAAGTTCAACAGCTGACCAGCTAATATGATCTAATGCGTATTTCACTGTGCACATTCCTTTTTAAATTTCTCTTCTTTTTGTCAGGTACGGCAGAAGAATCATCATCCTCATCAGCCTGGGTATCCAGGTCACCTTTGGCGTTGCTGCTGCTTTTGCCCCTAATTTTTACGTCTATACTGCCCTTCGCTTCATGGTGGGAACGTCCATTTCTGGTGTTATTATGAACGCCTTTGTCCTGGGTCAGTCCCTCCAAAACCTCAACCTCAAAACAATAATACCACGATGAGTGAGAACTAAAAGAATTAAATGTGTTTTGTCAGAGGAGCGTCTTAACCTTTTTCAGTTAAAAAATATTTATTTCATTTAAAAATAACTATACTGTAAGAATATTCGTGTTCTAAGACTGAAGTCAGTAGAAAACCACCAATGTTAAATTATATGATTGTTAGACGAGATAAAACCATACAAAACCAGAATTCTGGGAGTGAGGATATGATGCCATTCGGATCTGACAGGAAACCACACACTGACTCACAGTCAGGAAGTACATGTTTTTACACACGATTCTTCAATGGCTGAGTTCGCCCCCTACTGACCTACGGCTGAATCACAGGCATTCATACAAAAACCTCAACCTAATGTTATTAAAACGGGTCTCTTATGTGTTGTTTATGATTCGGACATGTAGCTACTCTATTTCAATTAACACATAATAGATCAAACATTATAAAAGTATTATAAAAAGGAAACCCTAATACTCTAGTGTTGTTTCTAACATCAGTACTAATCTATAGTAACTATAAATTTCTTCAATACAATGGAAAATCAAGAAAAAAAAACACAAATCAAAATAAAATGAAAGGTAGCAGAAGAAGAATAAATCTTATTACAACCTCTGGAACAAGTTGCCGAACTGATTAAAATCTTCAGAAAAAACCCAACAGTCTTTAAAACGTGATAAATGGTAAAATGGACTCAACTTATAGAGCGCTTTATCAAGTCCCTCCAAACCCCAAAGCGTTTTACAGACATTCACCCATGCACACACAGTGATGATGGTAAGCTACACTGTAGCCACAGCTGCCCTGAGAGGTGGGGCTGCCATGCACCGGCGCCACCGGACCCTCTGACCACCACCAGTAGGCAAGAAGTGTCTTACCCAAGGACACAACGACCTTCGGGTTCCAGGACGACTCCCCTAACCACTCCACCACAGCCGCCCATGTGGTGTGTTGTTTCTGACAATGAGTTTTATTATCAGACTGAAAAATAATTTCAAAAACCAGACATTTGTCTAACATTTAATTGAATWAATTGTTTGTTTAATTAGAGACAGGTGGAGTAATTGAAAATGGCCTCCACAGCTTTATGTACCCAGTACTGTAGTCTAGTATGGAAGTGTGTGACATTCACTTCCTACTTTCGAGTCACAACCATGAATTATTTCATACATTTGCATTATTGCACAGTATTTATTTTAGAATGCAATGGAGCTTTTTTTATAAGACCACAAAAAATTTTTTTTGTTATAAAACAGTGAAAACCACAAAACTTTGTCCTTAAAGCAAATAAAGTTTAGATTGTGAAGGAAAATTGCCAAATAATAACTATTAAATTTTTTTACACAACTGGAGATCAATAACAAAAATAATTCAATGATTACAACAGTAAGGAAAATGACTTACTGCACAGAGAATTTACAGTAAATAAACTACAAAAATGTTTACTTTACTTTTACAAACCCTTCTTGTATTTGGCTGAGGAAGTAACACATTCTCACTCCCGACTCGTCATATATTGACACTTTTCCAAGGTTCCCTCTGCATCTTATTTTGACGTGTCGGGTACACCCGTCGCATCAGTTATTGAYGCACCAGGCATTTCCGTGTTCTCTCACCGTCCAGTTTTGGCGCGTTGGGATGCAAAATATAGGGGTCTTTGACTTGGGGTTCATGGTTAATATTAGGGATCAGGGTTGATGGTTAATTTTAGGTAGTGGGGTCAGGAATAGGATGTTTAGGGCGAATATTATGTAATTTTAGGCTTTGTAAGACGTAGTTCACGTGAATTTCCTACAATTTCTAAAAATGGTTAATTTTACGTATCAGGGTCAGGGACAGGATGTCTAGAGTGAATAAAGGGAATTTTAGGCTTTGGGACGGTAGTTTTGGTGCATTTTCTACACTTTCTGAAATTATGACCACGGATTCCACCCCATCTCGTCAAAAACTGACGCGAAGAGGGTACCCGACGCGTCAAAATCGGACACAGAGAGAACCTTGGAAAAGCATCAATATGTGGCGACTTGGGAGTGAGAATGGGTTGAGAAGACATGACAAAACATGGGTAACAGGTGTTCAGGTCATGCAGCAACCAGTAGGGGTTGCGCTACCTTTAAAAAGCTTGGAATACACACAATAGGAAAGATAAGTTTAAAAAAATGCTCTGATTCTATGTTTACACAGAAACAGAATCATACGCTCAAAAAACCACTCGCATACAGTGCAAGGCAGCTAAGGAAGGGAAGGGGCTGGGGCTCAAACACATGGTACGGGATAGGATGCAGCAGAGCCGGTGATATTTCAGGGTAAGACTCCATGCTGGAACCAGTCAAAGACCTCCAGAGTCCAAAAACAAGTTATCAACCAAAGCACAAATCACCAGAGTTCAGTTCTCTGTCTCCACCCATCGTGGTCTTCAGACTGATCCACCCACGGATGATATGGGTAGGGGATGGGGAGTCAAGCCTTCGTCTCACGTGTCATCCAGGGGAGTTTTGAAACTGCCGACAAGGTCAGCAGCTCCAGGGATCCAAAAGATAAACATAATTGTTTTGGGACAAGTAGCCTTTATTTTTCTCCATGCTTTGTCTGTTACTGTGTCTCTGTGATGGCGAAAATGCCACTGTTCTGAATTTCATTAACACCTCGCCTCTCCTTCCAACTGAAACTTCACCCAGGTGTAATCCTACATCTCATGAGCACGCTGCTGAACTGTGATCCTCGTCAGAATCACATCCAGTTTGCGACTTATATCCCCCAACATTTGAGTCTGTGCGTTTCCAGTGTGGTAGACTCCACCCATGGCTCCTGACAGCTTCTCACAGGCCCGGACTTCTGTCAGGATCACTTTCATTTTCCGATAAGCCAGGACTCCTCCACAGCCAATCAGCAGGAATCCAATTATCATAAATCCAAATATGTACAGATCTTTGATGTCTTCAATGGAAAGCGGTGCTAACAGATGAGGTTCCACCACCAAGAACCAGACACTCGCCCGTCCGCCACCATTCCACTGGGACAGCTGTGCTCCCATCGCTCCAATCTCAGTGTGGAAAAAATAGTGTTGATTGCGTTCAGAGAYCAGTTGACCAAATCCATAATTCCTTTTGTTTTCAGATGATAGGTAGAAGAAAGGCTTGACTACTACACACTAGTGTTTAAGAAAAAAATCACTAGTGCAAAATAACAGAAACGAAGCAACAATTTAACAAAAACATTAACATAAYAATGTCAACAACACAACAACAAATAAAATGAGGCAGAGGACTAATGATTAACTCCAAACTCACTACTGACTTTATTTTTCACTTTAGTTGTGAAAAATAATGTCAGTAGTGCAGATCAAGTGTAAACAAAAAAGTTTATTCCATCACTCTGGTATCGATTCAACTAATCTTGGTATCGATACGCCCACCCCTAATGGTCCCAGCCTGTCTGCAGCTGCTTCAGTCCGTTCACTCTGAGGCATAGAATAGAATAGAATAGAATAGAATAGAATAGAATAGAATAGAATAGAATAGAATAGAATAGAATAGAATAGAATAGAATAGAATAGAAACAGCCTTTATTGTCCTGCAGAGGGGAACCGTCAGTGGTCCAACTGAGACCTGAGCAGTTAAGGACATTGATATATACTGTATTACTGGATTGGACATCACATGACCTGGACGTGGCTTCAAGGGGGATTTTTATGCATTGAGCTAATGCTAACGCTAAACATTGAAATCAATGAGCGGAACGTAGTGCGGTTCAAACAAACGCTTTATAAATTTACAAATTGTACAAATACTTTGCTATAAACTACATAGATTGTTACAACATGTTTACAAGAGATAAAAGGGTTTGTTTCACAGGTAAATATTACGCACATTTAACCAAAATTAATTATTTTAGTTGTAAAACCTGTGTGCTAACATTAAACAGCTTCAATGTTCATGTTTAACCTTATTTAAAATCGATTTTATCTGTTGTCAAATATATTATTTACTGATATTAAACATGTAAATATGGACTTTATTGGATTTTTGACTAGTTAGACTGCATATAAATCCAGAAATTATGATGTAGACTCACTAATGACACTAATGTGATGATTGAGCATCGTAAACAAAATTGTTGTCAGACAGGTCGGTTTATCCAGATATTTTCTGCATCCAGTATTTGTGTTTTCCACCACTTCCAGAGAAAAAGGAGAAAAAAAAACATGTGTACCAGCTGTGGGTCAGCTTCAGATACAGCCTGCATCATTGTGAAATAGAATAATACTTTGTGATAAAAATAAATTCATTAAACAATTCTTTGTGACCTGAAATAATTAGTATTTTTTAGTTTGTTTTTACTGATGTTAAAATTTTTGTAGTTTACAGCAAAAACTTTTATAGTTATGTACATATGTATACACACATACACAGAGAGAGATAGAGAGAGAAACTTGAAAAATTAATTTTATTATTTAAATGTCTAAGACTCAGTTCTGATTAATAAATATATGTATAAATATCCAGCTGGTCAGAACTCATTGATTTGTATGAAAAAACACCTGTGAAACGCAAAATACTTAGTTTAAGCCACTGTTTTAGTCGTTTAAATTAGTTATCTATTTTAAATTTCCATAACTATGTAATTCACAATTTCCTCAGCTTTATTTTGAACCATAGTTTGTAAAAATCGAGCAAGAAATAAGTAAGTTATAAGAGTTTTTCATCAGGAAGACACCTCACAGTCCATTGACCACCATTCATTGTGTTGAGGCTCCTCAGTGCAGAACAGAGCTCCAGTGTGGGCACGTTAATGTAGCTAGCAATGCGCTAGCCATGCCCAATCCAGTAATATATATCACTGGTTAAGGAGGTACTGTAAAGGCCTTTGAATGTCAATACTTACCAACAGAGAACCACATCGTAATGATTAAACTACCTCCCGTGATTCTAGAGTTGAGTATGAATGTATTGATGTGTCTCTGCCTCACAGGGACTGAATGGACGGGCCTGAAACACCGGATGTTGGCTGGTATAATCACAGACTATTTCTTTGGTTTTGGCTACATCTTACTGGCTGGAGTAGCGTACCTCATCAGAGACTGGCGTAAGCTGCAGCTGGCTATATCAGCGCCTGGCGTTCTCTTCATCGTCTACATCTGGTGAGCAAGCAGAACCTTGACCCACTTTGTCAGGTAGAATTTTTTTAAAAAAAGTGCTTCATTGATTTCTCAGAAATGTTTTCCACAGTCTGACGACAAACTGTTCATCTGATGACCTGACTTGTTTTGAAAAAAGAACATTTCTGCTGTTTTAAAAATAAAAATCGTGCTGGTTTCCACTGAAGTTACACGATCCGTGCTGTTTTTCTCAATTATTTAAAGATTCAAATCTGACTGTTACTTAAGATTAAAGACGATATAAATAAGCCATTTTTTAAATCAAATTTGTTTACAACTAAAAAAATGGCATTTGTTGCCTAAAACTGTTTGCTTTGAACGAAACTGTTCTAACTTTTAGATTGTTCTGTTATATAGGTTTTATAAAGAATATTAACTTCAAAAATGAACAACTTAGTTATTTTTCATGCCTCAAAAACTGACCTTTAACAGGTGCTCGAGCTTGAAAAAGGGCAATATTTAAAAAAATTGTTAAAGCTATAAAAATTTACAGCATGAGCTGCTGAATTAAAGCAATGCAAGGTTAAAGAAAGTGTAAACACAAGTTTCACCATCAGAACACTTCCTGCTCCAGCTRTAACTGGAGCTAAACCAAAATCTGCCGTTAAAATGATCAATTATTTTTTTTCCAGCAATTAATATGTCCTTTATCTCATTACCAGTACAGAAGATTTACAGTGGGGTGCGAACTAGGGCTGTAAGAAAATATCGATACACTGAAATATTGCGAT
>NW_013952867.1:250395-254845 GCF_001266775.1 Austrofundulus limnaeus
AATATCACTGTGTTTGTCCTCTATATGATATATAATTGATTTTTTTATCCAAACAATCAATGATTTATAAAGGTAAATCTGGAAAATTAACAATGCTGCCCAAACTTTTGAACCCCAGTGTAATTGGAAATATAAAACTAAAATTAATGAGATTAGTACAGAAATGTTTTCTGAAATAGGGCTTGGCAATCCTTGTCCAGGAGTGCTGCTATCCTGCATGTTTTACTTGTTCTCCTTTCCAACACATCTGATTTGAATGACTGTCTGATTATTACCAAGCTTCTGCAGAACTTGAAACAGATACTTCAGAACATGAATCAGGTGTGTTTGGAGCAGAAAACAAGTTCAACATGCAGGATAGTGACCCTCCAGAACCAGGATTGCCCACTCCAAAAGATGATCAGGAAACCTGGTGCTGGAAAAATGAAGTGCAGGAAGAAGTGAGCCAAGAAGAGTGAGAGGACCAAAGAGAGTAGACAGGAACATATGGAGATACAATGAGTTGTACCAGAGGCTGGACACTAAAATCTTTACGTTTTTAGGGTGTTGCCTAAATCAGCTCGCTGGCTGATGGCTAATGACCAAAACCAGGAGGCGTGGGARCTGATCCTGAAGGCAGCACAGATGAATAAGAAGGTCATCAACAAAGACCTGAAGATGTTTCAGGTAGGAACATGTTTTAGAATTTATCAGGCTGTATTATTTGGTTTCATTTTTACAAAATGTCAACTATAACAACTAAAGAATTATAAAGAGTGTCACTACTGTCTGAGATTACAACAACTTAATCTAACATAAAAAAACAATCTAAGCTAAAAAAAAATAAATAAATAAAAATGCAAACATTCTGYAGGGATGTTGACGTCTCGTCAGCAGCTGCTGCCATTTTCTTCCCAAACTGCTGTGACCAGATTTTRCSAGGCTGCTCGGTGCGTTTGTTTTTAATTTCCTCCTGCTTCGTTATTTCTACGAGTTTCAACAAACTGTGCTGAYGTCAGGTAGTTAGCTACAGCCTCGTCTTCCAGTTTTTAATTTTTGTTGATGYGTTTTGAAGAGAYRATTTTTGGAAAAGAGGATCAAAGTAAATCACGAGTTTTTCTAGTGACCCTTAAAGAGATAAGCTGCCATGAAGAACATTATTTTATCTGCCCTTCTTCCAAATTTGATGATTTGAAACGTCAAACTATGTTTTTTTATCCAGAACAGCGCTTGTTGCAAAGTGTTTTGATGCTCGTCTTCATCACCTGACACATTTAACACGCTGTCATTGGTTGAGGAGCTTTGTTTACAACATGTCCACATGGTTTTAAATTGTTTTAATTTCCTTACTTTCTAAGACACATTAAGTTGATTTGATGCTACAGTTTGTCTTGTAATGTTATTTTATACCTTTTCTGCTACTTTTGAATTGGTTATTATTAAGTTTTATTAGGATTTTTAGGATACAAGATGCTTCCTACAAAACCAGAATGTGAATCTTTTCCTAAAATTTCATGGTGAYATGTTGAACACTGAGGAAGTTATGAGCAAAAACAGAAAACAAGAAGGTGAAATGATCCCACTGGTTCTGCTGTGAACTGCAGCAGAAAACATGAGCTGATTTCACCTGAACAAACATCAATAACTTCCCTCAGACTTCAGATAATCACAGGATGTTGGTGTTATTTTGTAAGGTTTGTAATGTTCTTAATCCACTGTCAGATTTAATATTGGTGWTGGATTAATWATTTATCAGCATCCCTACATTCTGATGTATGAACTTTGTAAGAAGTGTAATGAAAACCAAGTTGCTGTTAAAACTAAGTAATACAACTAATTGTTTGTGTAAACAAGGATAAATTACCATCCAGGATTCTCTTTTATTTATTTACTCAGGACTATAGGATTCTACAGGAAACCTACAAATGATAAACTGGATGTTTCAACAGCTCTGAAAGTCAAACATATTGATGTGGTCAGGTGGGGATTTTCTTTTTTGATTGGAAACCACATCAGTCAATTTTGGCAGAAATAAGCACATTTTCACTTTACATTTCAGCGTTTTCACTTCTGTGTTGCACTTTGAGAAAATAACAGAAGCAACCTTATAGCCGGTGAAATACTGCAGTTTACACAAGTATTCCCCCTCTTCGTTAGTCTTCATGTGTTGATCATAACTTAAGTGTTTGGCACAGCTAACCATACGTTAGCTTTGCTAACTACTAACTAAAAAAATGAACTTTGCAAATGCTACACCACTAAACAGGTTTTAAAAAACACTATCAGAAGCTAACGCTATCTGATAGCTGCTCATTTTTATCATGTGAATGCATCTGCAGTCCCCCCCATTTTATGGTTATTTTTACTCACTTTAATATGAAAATAGTTTTTATATCAGTGGTAATATAATGCATGTTGAGCATAAGTGGGAATTCCCTGTTGGAAAGTGTGAGAGTTCAGAATTCAAGAGAACTCAACAGTGAGTAAAACTTTCTTAGTTTTACTTTTAATAGTATTTCTGTATAATTTATTTCATATTTAGTCTGTTGTACACATAGTACTTTTCAGTGTTTTCATGAGGATGTGTTAAAACACTGTTTCTGTGTAGGAAATACCAGGTAGAGCTCAGTTAGTGTTGGTTAGTTGTGTTGAGCCACAACAATGAGACGCTATGACTATAAAACTGAAAAATTGTGTCCTAAATTTATATTACATGAGCCACTTTGCTATGGAGAACCATTCATATCTATATATTCCATCAAATACTTAGATGTCCCCATGGAAAAACAATTATATAATAATACATTTATAGCATGGTTTTATGTTATTTATTTATTTATTTATTTATTTATTTATTTATTTATTGTATTTTGAATGAAACGGTTCTCCATACTTCGCTTACCCAGATGGGAAAAAAGTAAAAGTAGTTCCCATAAAGCACGTATGATTTAGACAAGATTTCATTAGTGTCGTTTCTTTCCACTGTGTTCCTGTTAATGATGTGCACTACCTGAAATGATTAAAGGATCCATATTTTTATTTTAAAATCAGTTTTAGAGAATAAAGTTCTGGTATTGGTGGTATCCATATTTCAGTATYGATTTGCRCTTCATTATTGTCTCCAGCAGTGTGAGAGACACCCTATAAGTCTCCAGCCCATCATAGGGACATTTCAGTCAAGACAAATAATCATTCATAGTCCCACCAGGGATAATTTAGTTACCAGTTAACCCAACATGCATGTGTTTGGTCTGTGGGAGGAACCTGGAGAAAACCCACACGCCCACGGTGAGAACATGTAAACTCCACCCAGAAAGACCCCAGGCCCAAGGCAACCCTGGAACCTTCTCGCTGCAAGGCACCAGCTCTAACTGCTGCCCTGCCCTGCAGTGCCGGTGCCCCTGCTCACACGGACCTCCAGGTCGGCTGTGGATCAACGCGCCGCTCCTGTTACATACAGTATTACCTGCAGGCTTTGCACTCAGTTGTAGGGATGTGAGTATTCAGCTAGTCAGATGAGCTTTGGCAGAGACATAAAAGCAGGTACTATAAATAAATAGAAAATAAACAGAAACCAGCAACACAACATTTTTTCTATTTGCTGGAGCTGTTTCAGTGACAGAGAGCACTCACTGTAACTCCACAATCTAAGGCCTCACTTTGAATAAAAGTGCTGGGATAACAGGCTATCAGTAAAACATGCAAACTATTTAAACATTCACTGCATTCACTTCAGTCAAAAGTTTGACTCAGCTTTTTGTCATGTTTGATCTTTACAGGCTGGTCAAACTGAAGAGAAACTAAAGAAGAAGCACTCGTTCTTGGACCTTCTTCGAACCCCAACAATGAGGAAGCAGTCTCTGATTGTATTCTATCTGTGGTGAGTATCCGCAGACCTTTACTCATCTCTTTTTTTTCAGGGTTTATCAGAAGCTACGGAGCCCGTCTGGTGACGTGGAATAAAATAAATCATCATGTGGCCACGAGATAATAACTTGTGCCCACGCAATGACTAACGCAGGAGCGCTCCTGTCCTCCTGCTCCTCAGCTCAACTTTTGAAAGTTGAGCTTCATAAAAAGAAAATAAAAGCTTTTTTGACACATAAACAACTCCAGTTGTTACCTGGGACTTATAGCTGCTGCACATAAAGCTAAGATATAGCTTCCTCATGCCTARCATAAGGTGCTGACGTTGCAATGTTATTCATTTTATTAAAATCAAAATAAACTTGTTTAATACAGATTTATCCATGTAAACAACAGTCTGCACCAAAATGACAACAGTAATTAGCTATGTGGTGCCACGACATAATAATTGCATGCGCATGCATTAATTATCTCATGGGCATGCGTTAATTATCTCATGGGCATGCGTTAATTATCTCATGGGCATGCATTAATTATCTCATGGGCATGCGTTAATTATCTCATGGGCATGCATTAATTATCTCATGGGCATGCGTTAATTATC
>NW_013952867.1:254936-256675 GCF_001266775.1 Austrofundulus limnaeus
ATCTCATGGGCATGCATTAATTATCTCATGGGCATGCGTTAATTATCTCATGGGCATGCATTAATTATCTCATGGGCATGCGTTAATTATCTCATGGGCATGCATTAATTATCTCATGGGCATGCGTTAATTATCTCATGGCATACATTTATTATTGCATGCGCACGCATTAGTCATTGCGTGGGCACATGTTATGTCATGGCCAGGTGATTATTTTTTAAATTCCATGTCACCAGATGGGCTCTGAAAGAATCAACGCAAGTCTGAAAAATTACAATATGTTAAAACTAAATCTGGGAGGGGTGGGTCAGGTTTGGAAGTGTGTTACACAAGATTGTAATTATTATATACATGATGACATAACAACATGATGACATAACATGATGACATAACATGACATGATCATATATAACATGACATGACATGATGGCAATAACATGCCATAACATTACATGATGACCTAATATGACATAACAATGACATGGCATAACATAATGACATAATAACATGACATAACATAATGACATGACATAACATGACATGACATGATTGTATAACAACATGAGATATCATGATCACATGATAATATGATGTCATAATAACATGACATGATGCCATAACATGACATAACATAATGACCTGATAACATAACATGACATGATGACATAATAACATGACATATCATGATCACATGATAATACGATGTCATAATAACATAACGTGACATGATCACATGATAATACGATGTCATAATAACATAACGTGACATGATCACGATAATACGATGTCATAATAACATAACGTGACATGATGACATAACAACATGACATAACAACATGAGATGATATGACGACATGACATAATGACATGATGACATAACTTGACGTGATAACATGATGAGAACATGACAGAACACAGTGACATAACATTGTATAACATGACATGATGACATTACATGACATAACATAACATGACATAACATAATGACATGATGACATAACATGACATATCATGATCACGATATGATTTCATAATAACAACATAACATGATGCCATAACATAACATAACACAATGACATGATATGATGACATGACATAATGACATGATGACATAACTTGAGTGATAACATGATAAGAACATGACATAACACAATGACATAACATGATGACATATCATATCATTGAAGGAGTATGGTGACGAGACAGACCCAGGGCGCAGGCAGGTTTCAAAGTTTAACAAAAAGGTTTAATAAAATAACAAAAAGAGGGCTGATGGCAGCAAACTTACAAGAAGCACGAGGATCACAGGCAGGGGACAAAGCACAGAGAACCATAACAAACACAGCAAACACAATGATCCGACACAAGACTGAGACAGGACAGGGTTTAAATACACTGACAACTAATGAGGGAACAGAAAACACCTGGGGAGAAACACAAGGGTAATCAGCAGTGTGATGAGGGGCAGCTGGGCAAAGACACACTGGGGAACATAGAAAACACTAGGAAAACTAAGGAGAATAAACACAGACTATGACAATCATGACATGATGATATAATACCATGATGACATAACATAACATAAATGACAAAACATGATGACATAACGTGATGACATAATATGAGATGGCATAACATGAAGATATAACATAATGACATGATGACATAATAACATGACATAACATAATGACATGATGACATTATAACATGACATAATGACATGATGACATAATAACATG
>NW_013952867.1:257715-260968 GCF_001266775.1 Austrofundulus limnaeus
ACATAATGACATGATGACATAATAACATGACATAACATAATGACATGATGACATAATAACCCGAAAACTGGAGGATTGCCGGACCCTCGGGATGGCACACTATGAGGAGCAATGCATTGATGAGTGATGGGTTAATGAAGAATTTTCACTTGGCAAACAATCAGCTACTGACCGTCTGACAATAGGAGGAGTCTCAACGTGTAAGGGCAATGCAGATCTGGTGATGTGTTAGGAGAAATCCAGGCAATGGAAAAGGCTAAGTTCAGGCGTCAAGAAGTCGGTCAAAGGTCAGAGCTGGGGTTTCAGAGAGCCGGTAACAAATCCAAAACACGAGCCAGTAGGCGATGTCCAGTTGGCAGAAACGAGGTCAAAAACCAGCGTTCAATCAAAGTTAGCAGAGGTACCAGGCAGGGATCAGGCAAGAGTTGAGGGTCAAGCAATAGGCAGGTGGTYATTCATGAGCAATCAGGCATGGAAATGAGAGAAATGCTGGCCATCTACTGGATGAACCACTCAATAATCTGGCACTGGTCTGGTGAGTGTAGAGAGCTTAAATAGGGCATGGAACAGCTGATCTGGCATTGAACTGGGAGGCGTGGAGAGAAGGAGCTGTGGAACAGGCTGTGAGTGACAGGCAAGCAATAAACATGGGTGGAACCAGACAGGATGTGACAGTTGATTCAACATTAATTAGACATTGGAATTTCAATCATTAGAATTCGATCATGAAACAATAACAACTTTTCAACGTTGGTCATTTGACCTGAATTGGATGATTGTTTGATGGTTGATTCACCATCAATCATCAACTATAACCAAAAATCAACATTTTGGATCATAATTCAACATTAAATTAAAATTRTTTGCTACCTGGGCTCTGTAAACAGCTGTTCTTCTTGCTCTCAGAGTCCTGGTTGTTTTTGCAGCGGGGGTGTTCAGTCCAGAGAAAATGTTTTCTTCTAGACTCGTAAAAACACGAGCTTTGTTTTAWCTCAATAAATTATACGTCTATAATTACTTATCAGTCATCCCCTTGAATATTATCCCCCAAACTCTTAGTGTTTGTTTACTTTAGGTTGTGTTGATTTTGTTATTTGTTGGATTGAATGGTGCAGTACAGTAAGGGGAAAGTATCAGCCTTCTTCCAGCTGCAAACATCTGCTCACCGCTTTGTGACAAGAATCAAAAATCCAAGTCAGCTCTGTCTGGTTGTTAGCAAAATAACTTATAGCTTCACTTTTATTCAAACTTTCAGAAAAAGATGGGTGTACATCTAAAGGGAATTTGTTTCCTTCCTTATTTAAGATTAAAAACACAAAATTTACCTTTAAACTTTGATGTGATAAAAGTTGAAACTGACCCTCAGTATGTTTAACAAAATATCTTTACTTCAGATTTTACCATTTAACAATTAAAGACATTATTAGGTCTTTAATTTATTAAAGTGAGAAGCTTTATGTGAAGTATTATCTGATTATTTGTGTGAATTACAATGTGAAGTATTTAGTATACTGTGATTAAGAAGGGTACTATAGCTGCTGAAACAAAAGAGGAAGTGATGCAACGTTTCTGTCTTTTCTTTCTTCAGTTTTTTTTATTTTTTTGGTACGTCCATACTGAGATGAGAATATTGTAGGATGGTGCCCTCTGTCAGTCTGTCTGAGGTCTACATGAAAAACATTTTAACAGAGACATGTCAGACTGCACATCTGGACACATCATGGGTCAAAAATGATCCCAATGACTTCCTGTTCACAGGATCAGAGGTCAGAGGAGACCTCTTTGTTGAGACATTGTCTTTGCTCCAGTTTGACATCCCAGTAAGAAATAAATGTCCAAACTTTGTCCACAAGAWTGGAAGCTGTCCTCTGTCCATGTATCAGACAGTCCACGAGATGTCGTCCATGCTTTTACTTTATAAATGTTTAGGACAGAACATGTCCTCAGTCTGTGTCTCGACCTTGAATCTGTTTTTTTTTTTTAAATTAAAACTAATTTTAACTGAATAACTCCTGCGTGGTCCTCATGAAGGCCACTCCTCTGATGACACATAAGTGTGTGAGAGGCTGGTGGTCCACAGGTGAAGTCTTCACAGCTGGTATCTGCACTTTAAAGTTCCTGTRACAGATACTTAAATACAAAAAGTCCAAACATTTTCATTTAGGAAATTCAATATATTCCACACATCTCATGATTTTACACATTTTGTTACRTAYCTGTCATATTTTTTTTTAACTTGGCTCAAAGTGAAACAGGAAGTGACATCAAATAGGAAACACTTTAAGAACGAAAACTCTGGTCTTTGTTTATTGAAACCATATTTTTTGAACTGTGACTCTCTTTTTGCTCTGAGAGAGACTCAAAACAAATCTACAGAAACGTTAGACCTCCTCTACAGTCTGTTCACATGCAAACATTTACATTTGGCATCACTTCCWGTWACTTCACATGAGAATATCTCAACTGTTCATCTCAGCAGTGTGATTTTGTTTTTACATTTTATTAGTGTTATCTTTCCAAAAATGCATTTTAACGTATATAAAATTTTAATGTCACAGGTACTAGAATGTTTGTAAACTGAAATGTTTGCTATAATATGCACGATGGATAATGTTTTTATTAGTGAAACTGACCTTTCACCACATCACAGCCATGTATTTATTACTATTAGACACAGAGCGTTATGGTGGCGCGYTCTGATCTGCTAATGTGACCATCTGAAAGCTCTTCTTTTTCCATGTCCTGGTTGCTCAAGCTTTGACCTTTAGGCCTCCTGGACCTCTGGTTTCAATCAAAAGTCTGGATGTTCAACACAAAGGTCTGCCAGGTGTTGGTCACACAAAGAAGTCACATTTTCTTTAAGGTGAAGGTCTTCTCCCTCCATCTTTCAGGTTTGTCAACATCCTAGTGTACTACGGCTTGTCCCTCAACATCTCTGACTTTGGGATGAACATCTACCTGACACAGATGATCTTCGGTTTGGTAGAGATGCCAGCACGCACCATTACCCTGTTCACCCTCAACCGCTCCCGCAAGATCCCTCAGCTGGCCTTCCTAGCTGTTGGAGGCTCTGCCTGCCTGCTGACCACCTTCATCCCCAGCAGTAAGATCACACATGTTCCTGTCCACACGTGTTCCTGTCCACACATGTTCCTGTCCACACGTGTTCCTGTCCACACATGTTCCTGTCCACACGTGTTCCTGTCCACACATGTTCCTGTCCACACATGTTCCTGTCCACACATGTTCCTGT
>NW_013952867.1:262221-265583 GCF_001266775.1 Austrofundulus limnaeus
CTGTCCACACATGTTCCTGTCCCCATGTGTTCCTTTGAGACCATACTAAGGGTGCACTGATGGATGATCACCAATCTTTAAAAAGTCTGACCTGCCGGTTCCGATTTTGGCCTATACCAGTTTTTTAAATAACTGACACTGTCAAAAAAACATTTAAAGTGACAATATCATGTAAAATCAACTTTTTGAGTTTTATATCATGTTATAATGTCACACTCTCATAAAAAACATCCAAAGCCATGCTCTGACTCATTCATGCATGTTTGAGAAATCCTGCAGTGTTTTTACCCCTAATTTACATTACTTGCGTTCCGTCTCCGCTCTGCTGCGCAGGTCGCAGGCAGCTGTATGTTTCAAGTCCAGTTTACATTATCTCCGCTACGCTCCAGTCCGACAGATGTGCAGGAAGAAGATCGCACGATAAATTCAGTGATAAATGTGGAAATCACAGCAGAAAATCATTAATTCTGTGAAAGACGAACTCCAAACAGCTGAAAACAATGATATAAAGGCTTTTGTTATCTATGTTGAAACTGTCTCGCTGTCAGCTTTCTGAAACTTCTGATTTCAAAATAAAATCCACGTGTATCGTGTGTGTGCGCACATAGCTTCATGCTACATGTTTCCATCTGCTTCCCAAACAGAACSATACATTCTGACAGCATTTGTGTAGAAATATATCCGTATATTTGTTAATATAGCCGCAATTTTGACATTTTTCTGACAAATTATCCAGCCTAAAAGTGTCTTATTTTGAAAATATGCATGTTGTGCTAGTTTGTTTTCCTGTTGGTGTGATGTAATCAAAAATAGGATCTGTTCTAACTTTGACGGATTGCTGTCCGCTCACCTCCGCCCTGCGCAGCCGGTGTAAATACTCTCATTGATTATAATGGGTGTGTATTTGCTGCGGGGGTCGGACCACAGTGAAGCGGAGACGGAACGCATGTAGTGAAAATTAGGCGTTASGCAGCCATGCTGAGGAGCAAAACAACAGGTGGGGACCAGAAACACCTTTTGGGACCAGAAACACCCGTGGGACGTGTCTTTAAGCCGAGCTTCCTCATGGCAGAGTGCCCCCACTCCCCACACACCCCGCCCATGACTCCCGCAGGCTCTCGGCAGTAATAGAGCAAAGTGAAAGTGAAACTTAAACTGTCTGCTGCTCTTGAAGCGGCAGATTATTCTCTGTTATCAAGACAAAAYGAAGATAAGGAGACGTCGATTTTGGCCAGCCGAAGAGGGAGTTTTATTGAGTTCAGCAGATCGAAACAACCGACAGAAACATCCCAACTGAACTGACGTATTTAGAAACCAGACCCTTTTATACCCAAACTGTTTTCATAACACAAATTCTACGTAACCAGGAAGGGTGGTCACTTCCAAGAATTGGGCTGGAAATTTAAGACCACCCAATACACACTTATTAAATCTATTTGTAGACTGATGATCTCACCTTTTACAAAATGCTCTTACCAGATGTTTATACGACCCTTATTCTGACCTTTTGTCCCAGCTCCTAACAAGTACTGCTACAATCCTCAACAATCCTCCCTTTTTGAGTTTAACTCAAACTAAGGCTAACCTTTTTTATTTCATAGTGCTGCATGCTGGAGCCGAAAAACACGGGCTGGCCAGCACGGTAAAATCTCTCCACGGGACCCCCTCCCTCACAAGGGGCTCCTTTGGGCCAGGAGTGGCAGCACCCACCCATGGCTAGGGGCCTTTTCTGGCCTTTTAACAACTTCTCACTCAGTGAAGCTCTTTTCAGATTCAAAATACCTTTGAGGAAATGTATTTTCAGATGCCAATTAAACTGCCTCATAGTGACACCCCCCCCCCCCATGCTGAAATGGGCGACAGAAGCAGAAGGAGGTTCTTAAAGAGACAGAGGCCAATTTCAAGGTGTTTAGAAGAGGAAGTGATGAGAAGATAAGTTTATTTTCTATTTAAACATAAAAACAGCATTTTAATAACAACTAAAGCTGACATAGATACTTTATTATGGTATAGTATTTAAATATATGCCTGAGAAACACATAATATAGCCCCTTTAACAATACCTTTGAAACAATACAAACTTGTTTTAACTGGACATTAGTTAATGCTCACAGCACTAGGAAAAGGGGACAGTGGCTGATTTTCAGACCTTTGTGGAGGTAGAAGCCAGTCTTTTCCACCGATCTTATCTGTCGCCAATCTCCCAAATAAATCGATCAGACGATTTATCTGTGCACCCCTAGACCATACCAGTCCATTATTTACTTTGTAAAGTTTTAAAGCTGTTCCTTCCCCTTCCTTTTAGACCTGTCTGTTGTCAGAACTGTCCTGGCGATGATCGGAAAGTTTGGAATCACAGCCTCTCTGTCCATCATTTATGTCTACTCAGCAGAAATCTTCCCCACTGTCATCAGGTGAGTGTTTAACACTGCTTTGAGTTTCTCGTCCTAATAGCCTTAAGGTGGAATCTAATGTAAAAATTTCTGTTTCAGTCTGACTGAAATCTCAGTGTTTGTGACCAGTGAGCTGTAAAGCCAAGATTTAAGAGCCAGTTGTCAGAAATCACTGTTTCTTTTGCACGGCCCACCTCCATCCTCTTTGTGCCCACCTGGCAGCTTCTACCAGGTTTAGGCTTTAGTCTACACATGCACATTTGAAATGGACAAGCAGATTTTCAGTTTCCACATGTATCTTTTCTTATTTTTATTTATGATTTTTTTTAACTAACTACTTCTGCAGACTTTTTGCTATTTTAGCTGTTCGTAAATCAAATTGTTCAGCTCATTCAGGGGATGAGTGCTGGGACTTTCTGTATTTATAAGTTTTAAATGTTTTTTTTTTAATTATCAACATTACAAATGTTCTCCCAACAGAAACACAATGACATCGCTTCARTTCTTTCAAAAAATATAATTCTGTTTTTGATACTTTCAGCTTATATGTAGCTAGTATTTTGCTACTTTTTGGTTTTAGTTAGAGCTCATTTGTGTAGCCATTTGACTCTTTTAGCTTCTAGTTAGCCTTTGAATACTTTCAGCTTGCATTTTGCTACTTTTCGCTTTTAATTTGCTTTAATACTTTTATCTAATAGTTTGGTTCATTTTTCTTTTGATCATTAAATAGACTTTTAGTCAAGTCAACTTTATTTACACATTTAAGAACAACTGCTGTTGGCCTAAGTGCTTCACATGTTACAACTAGAAGAAAAACAAAAAAGCAATACAAAGTTAAGAACAAAAAAATATGAACATAAAACAAAACTTCAAAAGTGGAAAATAGACAACTCTATGGGGTGCTGTTTGTAAAGTTACACAGTCAAAAATTACCACAAATATTTTTGTTTTATTTAGCCTTTTATAAGA
>NW_013952867.1:266835-267717 GCF_001266775.1 Austrofundulus limnaeus
CCAGACCGCAGCCTGACAAATACCCAACCATACACAATCGCACCATCCCACCCTCATCCTCACCCCCACTCAGTCAAAGACATACAAGGACGCCACATTCCACTCATAAACTAAACTTAAAAAATGATTTCTTTACTACAGAACTAATCTGTTTCTCAAAGTTAAAATTTGAATCAAAGATCACACCCAAATTTTTGCAATTTTACAGATGGCTCTAAGATACCAAGATCTGTAGGGGAAGCTCTGTGATTAACACTGGGTCCAAAAATAATAGTTTCAGTTTTATTGTTGTTAAAATTTTAAAAGTTAGACACATCCAAGTTTTAAGCTCAGTGAGGCAGTCAAAGAGTGGTTTTAATGAAGAATTATTGTGCTTTAATCAAAAGAGAGCTTTTAGCAAAGACAGTTTTTAGCTATTCTTTAGCTACTATATTTATTCAAGTATAATACGTAAAATTTAATCCATAAAATCATCCATAAAGTTGGGGGGAAGTACTATACCCGGATAAATATTTTTACTTATGTATTTTAACTGAAATATCAGCTTCATTCACAAAATGCCTGAGTCTGGAAATGAGACCACAACGTAAAAAGCAGTTGAAACAAGCTTACATCTGACACTCCTCTGTGCTTCAGAGTGAGATAATAACAGATCCAGGCAGGAGACATGATGTGAAAAAAMGGGKKRAAAAAACAGTCCTGCACCTTAGTAATGATAACAAACTAATGACATTAGTGTGTGACTGAGCCGCTCCTCGAACAACAACAAACACATGTTCGTCTGTTATGGCTGCTGTCTACCGGTGTTCTGAAAAAGTTTGTATCCCTGAAAAAACATTTCCCCACCAGAGGGGGCGCTCGCGAGTAGGAAGTAATCTGCTT
>NW_013952867.1:271257-272055 GCF_001266775.1 Austrofundulus limnaeus
ACATGAGATCGTATTATACATGAGATCGTATTATACACGAGATGGTATTATATATGAGATCGTATTATACACATGAGATCGTATTATACATGAGATCGTATTATACATGAGGTCGTATTATACATGAGATCATATTATACATGAGATCATATTATACATGAGATTGTATTACACACATGAGATCGTATTATACACGAAAAAATACGGTACTTTTGCCTTTTCAGCTAACATTTTCTTAGCTTTACTTTTTAATCAGAGCTTTGCACCATTTAGTTTTGATCAGATATATTTTCTTTTAAATGACCATTCTCTAATGAAAACTGGAACAGGGACAACTTCTTCCTAAAAGTAGAAACATCAAATGACCATCAGCTGTTTTCTTCTGACATCTTGTCTTTTTGTCCTCCCTGACCCACAGACAAAATGGGATTGGGATTGGATCCATGTGTGCACGAATAGGGGGAGTCCTGGCCCCCATGATGTACCTCCTGAGGGACATGAGTCCTCATGCTCCCATGGTTGTGTCGGGTCTCTGTCCCCTGCTGGGCTCTGCTCTCACCCTGCTGCTGCCTGAGACGGCCAACAAGCCTCTGCCAGACACCATCGAAGACGTGGAGGGAAATGTCCTCAGGTTGGACTTCATCTTTTTCTTTGCTGTCAGCTTTCCCACGGCCTTTAAACGCACCACCAGGAAGCAACGTGTTCAGTTTAACTCAGTTTAATCCAGAAGTGAGAATGAAGTCAGCAGGTTGTGTTGAGATTTGACTTTGTTGAGTTCAGTTTGGAAATGTTTAGAAC
>NW_013952867.1:277180-279155 GCF_001266775.1 Austrofundulus limnaeus
CATATAGAAATATACTATATGTTATGTTATGTTGTGTATCCACGTACAGTAAAACTGTAAAAAAGGATGTTTATGTGACCGAATATGGTGCAGATTTTGTTTGGGAAACCAGAAAAATATTGTGCACACAAGGGCATTTTTGTACTACCTGTTTTTTTGTTTTTTTTGATAACTTCAGTGTCAAAGAACAAGATAAAAAATGTAACCCTGGGACGGATTTAACTCACAAAGTTGTTTGGAAATATTTTAGTTGGTTAGACAGATTATTGTCACAAAAGACAYGGCGTGTCCTTCACATCACGTACTTTACATACAAGAAACAAAGAATCTCTTCAGAACTGATATAACTGCAAATCTTGGAAGGACCGTCTGTATTAGAAGAATGTCTTCTGTACGTTGTACATACTGATCTCATCCCAGACTGAGTGCAGACTTTAATGCCAGTTCAGCCTTTTTRGTGCAGTAAATGTCCCTCTGCACACAGAACATGTAAATGTCTGGTTCCATCATGTKCACAGGGATCATCAGCACAAAGTGTGTCTGAGGAAACCGAGGATCTCCTCGTCTTTGGCAGCTCCACAGCTAAAACCTGACCTGAATCATCTTCTGTCTGTTAGGGATCATTTRGACAGAGTTCTTTAAAAAATGTAATTCATGAACATTGGGCTATAAAGAATGAAAAATAGGGTTACACACAGTTTCAGAGGGAACCAGCGTCATCAGTAATGAGTGGAAACAGGATGTACCTCAGGCCTGGAACAAACAGGAAGAGAGATGAAGTGATGTAAAGTCAGAAGACTGCTGAACAGAGGAGATGGTGTCCCAGCAGGTTCCAACCAGTGTTCCCAACATAGTTTACTCAAAGTCCCCCTTTCTTACTTCAAAACCAAATCCCAGTGCGCCCCGCCCCACCCCGCCCCCCAGCTGCTGGTTAAACTGTAGATAAGATCATTTCTGATTTGACCATTATGTAAACAAATCAAAACTAAAGCTGTGCTGAATCTAAATCAGTAAATAACACAACAAAAAAACACATTAAATCCATCCCCTTAAAACACTAGAATTAATAACATATCAATATTAATCCATAGTGTGCAAAAAAAACAAGCATTAGCATCATGCTAATTAGCTGCTAATATACAGTCTAAAGTAACCCCATAAAACCACTAGCATAATGCTAATCTCTCCGGATGCAGTAAAACTTATTTTCTCAATAGTTTACAACACAAAASTTAAATTGCACAGATACACAAATGCTTAATTTTGCAATAACAAACAACTTTACGACACTGGGCATTTTATTTAACAGTAAATGTAGACTTTTTTTAGATGTTTGCTTCCAGTTTTGACTGTGCTACCTGCGGTTTCCTTCAGAACAAAAATAAACAACCTGTAGAAAGAAAGGGAGGGAGTCAATCAGCCCATGTCTACCAAACATAAGTTAAACCTTTATTTCTTTATCAAAATAAAACATTTAAAGGAATAGTCAAAAACTTTTATTTTGAAAAGGGAAAAAAAGGAGAGCCGAATTATACAGAATTTTAATTATTCAAATTGTCATTTTGGTGTTTTTTTTATATACAAACGATAAATTGATATTTTCACAACCTTTGAGCAGACAAGGATATTTGACTTTGCATTAGTCTTTTAAAGAGCATTCTACTGTTTCAGACACTCCCACTTCAGCACGTCTACAGAGCTTCGGGGGAGGGGTGCTCTGTGGGGCGGTGCCTCGGCTGCAGCTCCTCGTGGCTACAGGAGCTGCAAGGATTTCTAAATGTGTCGAAGCAACAGTCTGGGTATGTTTATGACGAGGGAATGACATTTTTTACACAATATGAAGCTCAAAATATATATATTTTGCATAACCTATTTATACCACAACTGGTTGGCTTAAACAGGGTTCCTACAGTTTAAAGCAAGTTAGATTTAAGACTTTTTAAGACTTTTTAAGACTTTTTAAGACTTTTTAAGA
>NW_013952867.1:279414-284122 GCF_001266775.1 Austrofundulus limnaeus
AACCCCAATTTGCTGTAGATGAAACCTTAAAGTGACATCAAAATCTGTAAGAACAGTTAATGCATTTTTGAAAAGACAGCATTAACATATTACAAGATGAATTTCACATTGCTCACATGGACAGTTGTTGAGATATTTTCATGTGAAGTAACAGGAAGTGATGTCAAAGGGGAATGTTTGCATGTGAATATTTAAAATAAATAAATGTTACCAATTATTTTAATATTTGAGATGAATTACAGTCATCCTAAATACAATGTTAACATTTTTAAGACTTATGACAGATTGATTTAAGACATTTTAAGGCTAATTAAGGCCTTATTTTTGGATTGGCGAATTCAAGGATTTTTAAGACTTTTTAAGGATCTGCAGGAACCTGTTAAATGTGTAAAAGAAGGATTTCTGTTGACTTTAAAGGTTGTACACATGGTCTGTGGGTGAATCAGCATCAGTTAATTATCAGGTGGATGTTGAGTCAAACATGAGATCAGTCTGAGAGTAATGCTAATCAACATACCTGAACCACCCCACTTCTTCCATACAGATTTTATAGTCCAATGTTCATGAGTTATTTTTATAAATAAATGTTTTACATGGCTCACATGTGAATATTTTTATTTTTACATGTCATTTGAATGATTATGTTGATACTGTGTTTTTACTGACACAAAATAAAGGGTTAATAAAGAATATACAAAACTTTCACTGTTATGTGTTGTGAACTAGTCTCTGTTAAAAACAAACTTTAGCTAATTAAATGTGAACTTAGAGCTGTAGGTTGTTTTAATGTCGTCCCATCATGTTGACATGAGTCAACACCAGAGTTAAGTCAAATCTTTACTTTCTGACAGTTTCATTCAAATGTTTTGCTTAAAGACAGAGTTGACAACAACACTGAGTAATGCTACAAGTAACTGAGCTAGCTGCTTAGCTGTGGCGGCCATCTTGAATTAGATGGACACCAAAAATCTGTTTAGTGGTCCAGGGGAAGTTTTGCTAAAGGCCCTGTCACACTACACAACCTATGTCAACTTAAAAAACATTTTTATGTTGAAATTGTTAATAAAAGTTTTACATTTGATCAATTTGGTGGAATTACATTACATACACACCAAAAAGAAGCTTCTCGTTGATTTTTTTGATTCCATCCTCAATGTAGATGTCTTTAAAATAAGTTGTCCAGTGTGACAGTGTTGTCTCTTCGTCTTCACCAGTCGACAATAAAAAGGATGAACACACAACTGATGAGTCAGCGTGGAAGGTCTGCCCTCAAGCTGTGGTCAGGGACTAACACCATGCCGAACTTTAGCTGATGAGCTGTGAGGAGCACCGTCCAACTCAAAACTCTCAGCTCGACCCCGCTCGTCTTTCAGCAAAATATCTCATGAAGCGCTGCTGATAAATTTATTGAGTTAAAATTTGACATGATGGTTGTGTGTTCCCTGTACAAACCTTCCACTTTAATTCAGTATTTTTAAATTAACATTTAAAGGGAGCCGAACATCTCTCATGACTTTCATTATTACCCTCTGGGAACATATGGATCTGTCTCAGAGGGATTCTCAACACAATGTACTGCTCACAGTGTTGAGAATCCCTCGGGGGATTCTCAACATTGTGAGCAGTACATTGTGTTGAGAATCCCTCTGAGACAGAGGGATTCGAATCCCGAGGGATTCTCAACATTGTGAGCAGTACATTGTGTTGAGAATCCCTCTCAACACAATGTACTGCTCACAGTGTTGAAAATCGAGGGATTCTCAACACAATGTACTGCTCACAAAGCGTTTATATCAGAACACATTAGTTTCAAGACTAAAACTCTGTTGTAAATAAACTAAAACTCTGTCATAAAAGACAGAGGATGTTCAGAGCTTTAGAATGTTCTGTGTCTCTGGAGAGTTTCTTGGTCTTCATGATGTCTCCAACTTTTGTTCCTTTATCAAAATTAAAAAGTGAATAATTACGAACTTTTATTTTGAAAAGAAAACGGAAGAACTGAATTATACAGTGATTAAATTATTTAATTGTTCTTGTTTTGGTGATTTTATATACAAGCAAAACAATTAATAAGCTATTTTCACAACCTCTGAGCAGACANATCCTTGGTTCCTTTAAAACATTGTTCTTACGTTCATGCCTTCTCTTTATTTTAGTCTTCTGCTAATATTAGCTTTTAGGTATGAGTTTACAAATTTTAGCTGTTTGTGCGCTGTTGCTTGTTTTGGATTTATTGACTCTATTGCATTGCTACTTTTAGGTTTTAGTTATGATTTTGATCATTTTAGCTTTAAAAGTTKGAGTTTGTRTTGTGTTTTAATTKTGTAACTCTATGTAAWTGTATACTTTTTGCTGCCTCTTGGCCAGGACTCCCTTGAAACAGAGGTTWTWAATCTCAATGGGACTTTCCTGGTTAAATAAAGGAAATAAAATAAATGAATAAACAAATAAATWATTTCAGCTACATTTTAGCTCATTTTAGCTTTATCAGTTGTATTGCAATTGTTGACATTTTTGCTGTGTTTTTTCTAAATTTAGTATTTATCTACTGTTTTGCCAATTCTAACGTAGCTACAATTTTGCCTATTTTAGTTTTTAGCTACAATTTTACTAGGTTTTGCTTTTAGCTAACGTTCTAAATGTTTTTCACTGTTCTGCACATTATAGTGTGTTCTGTTTGTATTCAGTTTTGGTTCTGCTTCTKTGAACTGGTGCACTCCCATTTATAGTTCACATTAAACATCCATTCATCAGTTTTGTTCACCCACTTCTTCCTTTCTGGGTCATAAGGGAAAAGGAGGGGGACAACCTGGACATGTCTCCAGCCCATCACAGGGACACACAGACAACTATTCACTCTCWCACTTACGTCTGGGGACAGTTTAGCATTTCTAATTAGCCTAACAGTCATTATTTTTGTCTGTGGAAGGAAACTTGGAGAAAACCCACAGGTGCAAGACCAGTCAAAAAAGTGCAAGAATTTGCATTTTGCACTATTGGATNCTGTTTATTTCATTATTTTACATTCTGACCTCTGATTGGACCAGACTCCCGTCAATCAGAACACCGATTGTTCGTAAACAGCTCGGGATTTTTAAAACTCGCTACAGATTTACCAGAAGTGTCTTTTGTGTTAAATAAACAGACGGTCAAACATCAAGAATCCTTCATTGAGCTTTTATAATCATTAAAACAAAAATATATGAATATTTTTATTTGTTTCCACCAGTATCTGGCCGTTCCCTCCCGCTGCAGTTTGTTGTGTGCTGATATTTCCGACAGGCCGTGAAGGCAGCAGACGGTCATTGTGGCCCTGCAGCTGAACGCCATCACGCGGAGCAGCCGGGAGAGCCTGTTTGTGTTTGAACAGCCGTGGAGATCAGAGCTGTGGATCGGTGAGTGAAACTCTGCTGTTCTCCCATCATCCCCCTCTCTGCTCCACATCAGTGAATTACTTTGATTTTTTATTTTTAATTGTTGTTTTTCATCCCCGCTCGCTGGTTCGGTTCGTGTTCAGCTCTGCCTGGTCCACCAGCTGTTAGCTGTGATTTAAGCTGTGCAGCAGAAACAACACGAAGCTACTGAAAGCTGCTGGGAGAAGTTAGGAGGGATTTAACTCTGACAGAATGACGCATTTTATGTGGATCCTCTTGTTTTTTTACCTCCCAGTCCTTCTCCATCCTCAGCATCATGCACTGATGCTGATGGAGTCACATGAAGGACACAAACAGGACTGAACTGCTGCAACTCTATCTTTTAAAACAGGTTTATCATCAAATAAATGGTTTAAAATAACTTTAAAATATCACCAAACCAGAGGTAACCATATTTATTTTAGAAGTTTGACTTGAAACATTCATCAACTGTTTTTTGTTGGATGTTCAGAAGCTTTTTCATTGGTTAAAATAATAGTAATTAGTTTTTTAAATTAAATAACCAGTAAATGTTTTACTGCAGAGCATTGTATTGTTTAGAAACACAAACGTGTGCTGAGGAATCAGAGTTTGTTAAACAGTTAAAGTCTTGCTCCTTCAGGGGAGTCCAGCAGCTTCTGTTGCAGCAGAAGTTTCAGATCGTGTCATTTTTAGCAAACGACAAATAATCACCAGTGTAACCAGGATGGTCACGTTCTGCTGAGTCAGCACGGAGGATGATGCTTACATGTTTCCAGATGTTTCTTCTGACAACTCTGGATTCTGATCAGAGAATAAACCAACATGAACGCCACTCACACACCTTCTGAAATCTCAAAGTCAGAGGGTCTGAGATATTTTCTGTCACGCACAACCAGTGGTGGGCACCTGCCTGCTAAAGCAGAAATCCACTAATTACGGACCTAAATATTTCATTTAAACTTTAGCAGTCTTACTAATTTTTGTAATTCATAAGCAGATTTGCACTTTCTAAAATTAAAAAGCAGTACCACTAATAACTAATTATCTACCAGTCATCATTATGTTGAACAGCAGAAGGTATGACTGTCAATGAATCACAACATGTGATCTATCCAACAGCACCCCTCCCAGATAAACACATTGGAAAGTAGGGCTGTGTGGTTTATGTGGTGGACGGTAGAAACATTATGAAGTTGGTCTACGGTAGAAATTTACCCTCTACCCTCCTATCATCATTACATCATCACACCTGTGTCAGCAGGGCTGTGAGTGCAGACACACCTGTTTTAAAACACGTTTAGACAGAATAATAA
>NW_013952867.1:291508-294655 GCF_001266775.1 Austrofundulus limnaeus
TTATTATTCTGTCTAAACGTGTTTTAAAACAGGTGTGTCTGCACTCACAGCCCTGCTGACACAGGTGTGATGATGTAATGATGATAGGAGGGTAGAGGGTAAATTTCTACCGTAGACCAACTTCATAATGTTTCTACCGTCCACCACATAAACCACACAGCCCTACTTTCCAATGTGTTTATCTGGGAGGGGTGCTGTTGGATAGATCACATGTGTTGTGATTCATTGACAGTCATACCTTCTGCTGTTCAACATAATGATGACTGGTAGATAATTAGTTATTAGTGGTACTGCTTTTTAATTTGAGAAAGCACAAATCTGCTTATGAATTACAAAAAATTAGTAAGACTGCGAAAGCGCAAATGAAGTATTCAGGTCCACAATTAGTGGATTTGCGCTTTAGCGGGCTGGTGCCACCACTGTTTCAGACGCATGCAAGTGGGGGTCTCTGCAGTACATAGGAGGTGTTTCTTGGCTGTGTGGGCAGAGTTTGGCAAAACCGTGGTTAGTCGAACTGACTTGTTTGTTCAACTGAATCGATAAGGTTTCTACAAGCTCCACCCAAAATAGTCAATCAGACCAATCACGTCTTTAACAAACTCCTCCCACACACCAAGAAACTCCCACTCTGACTGAAGAGACCCCCGTTTCGAGTCGACCCTGTGACCTCACTGAGAGGTGACAGCTTTCTCCACAGCTCCACCATTAAATTAATATTAACAATTTATAGTTCCAAATACCAACCAACACGGGGTACAGAGAGGATATTGTTGGTACTGAGAGAACCGGGCCTATTCTGTGCCTTGTATATGAAGGTTTGTTCCAAAGCTTCATCAGATCCAGTCTTAACGTTGATAGACAGTACACCTACCACAACAACATCAACCCGAAATAAATATATGCAGGTCAAGTTTAGTCCAAGTACGTTTGAGGAGCAGATGCTGTCCAGGTCAAGTGGGTCAGCACCATTGTAAGTTTATATAGTTCTAAAACCACCAACACACAGTCTGAGGACGCATCACGTGTCCTCCAAGGACACTCAGACAGTCGTGTCACTTTGGACGCTGTAAAACAGATTCAGTTAACACACTGCAGAAGTTTGTTGGTGTGAGGGTGGTGTTAATAGAAACACATTAGTCTTTAGCTTTTAGTGGCGTTTCTTTATATTAAAGGCTTAGAATTCATTAAAGCAAAGCACATCRCTCTGTCTTTTTGTGATAGTTTCAAAGATGGTCTTATAATGAGAAGGGAGGAAACTGCTCTGGTCAAACCTTGTAAGAGATGTTAAACTGTCTCTGATGTGAGATCTAAGATGTGTTTGCTTCTTGGAGTGTGTGTGTGGGTGTGTATTTCCTATGAGGACCATTTTAAGGTGAAACACCTACATGTGGGGACAATATGGGGACCTCAGCTGGATCCTTGTTTGGTTAAATGCCATTGGTGGAATGGGGGTTAGGTTTAGGGTCAGGTATAAATGAATGGAAGTCAGTGTAAGCGTGTGTTATGGATGACGTGAATTCTAAAATGTACATTGGACTTTCTCACAAAGTTGATTCAGGTCCTCTGGACAGGTTGTTATTCTCCAGAGGACCTGACTCAACTCAGAAACACTTTGCTGTTTCTACCTGGATCATTGAGATCAAGATACATTGTGTTTGACTTTATTTTGCTTTGCCTTGTCTGAGTTATCACTCGCTCTGTGCTCTTTAGTAAGAAGTGTCAGCGAGCGGACTTTTTTTATGGGAGGTGGCACAGGGGTGGCCAGGTTTTTTTTAAGGGGGCACGTTACAAATAAAGAAAAACACGCACAGTGGCTGCCACACCTTGATTCAAAGGACTTTCATTCAGCTGTTTTAAATAATATTGAGCTGAACTTTCTTGTGTGATCGTAGCGAAGAATGATCAAAAGCAGTGCTTTAAGTGAAAAATACTCCTCTTAATTTACTATAAATATGGGACATAAACATACATAATGTTTTTATTTATATCAAGCTATAGATCTGGAGTTTTATCACCAGAGATGACAGAACAAATTTGGTTCTAAGTCAGATCCACTAGTCAAAATTCATCACTTTATGTTGGCCAAGTGTTTTGCAGCACATAGTATTATCTGCTGTGATTGTTTGATGTTTCATCTGATCCTGCTGCTTCCTGCTCAGGAGCAGAGTCACTTCTGAAGTGACTGAAAGTAGAAACAAACTCCAGTCTGGATCCGTCATGCTGGTCTGGATCCGATCCAACATGTTGGTACCACCCTTAGCACCAGATGCTGGTGTAAATTCCTTCAACCACTCTAAACTACGAAGCTTAGCTCAAAGTTTAGTTTAACACTCAGTGATGAATCTGGAGCAAGTTTTGTTTCTTTATAACATATTTTTCTGTTAAATTCAACTCTAAAGCATTTATATTGAACAAAAGGTTACATTTTTAAATGTGAGGTTCTATGCTTTACACATGAAGAGTGTTTTTTGTTTGTTTAAAGAACATTTAATGCAATTTAAATTTAAAAGCGTACAATGTTCTGCTGAACCACTGCAGTTTGTACGACGGCGTATTAGGGCCACTTTGCTGATGGAAAAAAAGAGCAAATCTCTGAGAAAAAACTCAGAATTTCTGACATTAATTTCAGAAATTTTCAAGAAAAAAACAGGAAATTCTCTTATTTTGAAAAGTGGAAAATTTGCGAGAAAAAACTCAGAAATTTCCATAATTAAAGGCAGAAATTTGCGACATTTAAACTAGATATTATCTGACATGGTAAAGTCAGAAATTTACAAGAAAAAAAACTTGTAAATTTATGAGAAAAAAAACTCTGAAGTTTTCAGGAATAAAGGGAGATTCCACCTGTTTTCTCTACCTTGAGCTTCTTTAATCCGCTCTAGTTTAAAAACTAAAACACACAGAGACTTCAAACCTGGACTAGATTATTCTACACTGATTGCAGAATGTTTAAAACCAAGTGTTTGATTTGTGAAACATATATTTGAAATGTGAAGCTTGAGGAAATATGGTGATTTCAGCACTTTTTATGCATTTTATAAACAAGCATGGCCCAGTGGAGAGGTGAGAGAAGTAAGGGCTCGACACACGGGCAGCGACAAACTACAGCGATTAACGGCTGTCATCGCAGCCAGGGTGAAACCCGAC
>NW_013952867.1:301820-307566 GCF_001266775.1 Austrofundulus limnaeus
GATAAAATGATGAAAGTGAAAATAAAATTGGTTTAAAAATTTGTTAAGTCAGAGATGTTAAAATATTATTTGTGTCTAATAACAGGAGGCAGAATGTGTTCTTGTTGTTTTTGATAATGTTTAATTATCACTACTTTTATAAGGTTCTGTATGTTGTATTCATGATTAAAAGCAGCAAAATAAAGAAATTCAAAGGCAACAGATCTTTGTAATACTTGGTTTATGTACATAATAACTTTAATTGCTGGATGTTCGGCCCCTCAGCTGTTGACCTGCAGTAACTGTGGCCCCCGGAGCGATTTAGTTGAATAGCCCTGAAGTACAGTAAAGAGTTATGACCATTCATTTTTAAAGAAAAACAAAAAGGCAAAAAAAGGTAAATATCTCACAAAGTACAAATAACTGAAGTATCAAATGTTATAACAGGAATAACCTGCAGGAGTAGAGAGAACATTTTGATGTATAAATTATTGAAATAGCACAAAATGTTAGCAATGTGGTACAGTATGTGTCGAAAAATGTACGAAGGAAAAAAATGATCTCAATAACGTGAATGCTTTATATTTGCTTTATTATATATTTATTCACACTATGAAGTAGTTTATTTATCAGGGCAGTGAACATGGGAAAGTGTTTTTTCACGGGTGTTTTGGGTCGGCTCACAGTCATACCAAATGAACGCAGCGTTGTTTTAAATGTGCACAAAGTGTGAAACTCCATGTTCCACCAGGCAGTACTTTAAAGTGACGCCTCAACGAACCACAACAGATCACAAACAGGGTAAAAACTGCCACCAAGCAAAAACTGACTGAAGTGCAACAGAACAGCCAATCACCAGCAGTCGTGACACATTCACAACAGCCAATCACCAGCAGTCGTGACACATTCACAACAGCCAATCACCAGCAGTCATGACACATTCAGAACAGCCAATCACCAGCAGTCATGACACATTCAGAACAGCCAATCACCAGCAGTCATGACACATTCAGAACAGCCAATCACCAGCAGTCATGACACATTCAGAACAGCCAATCACCAGCAGTCATGACACATTCAGAACAGCCAATCACCACAGGATGTTTTAGAGCAGCGACCAAACTCTGTTATTAAAAACGACACTTTTATAAACCACTGAAAGTAAAAGAACCAGAGTTCAGTGTGATTCATATAAACTATAACAAAGTTTCCTCTCAAAGTACACGAACTATAAAAATACAAGCTACAGATATCCATAACTTCTGCTACATACAGTACATGTGTGTATTTATATATCTGCTGTATATTCAACTAATATACCTTCCATATACATGAATGTACCTATTGTACATGTGATGAATTGTACATCTACCTTATTGTACATGTGCATGTATCTATTGTACACGTATCTTATTGTACACATATGTTATTTTACACGTATCTTATTGTACACATATGTTATTGTACACGTATGTTATTGTACACGTATGTTATTGTACACGTATGTTATTGTACATGTATCTGCTAGATGCCTTCATGTATCTAAAATATGCTGATGCATGTTTGTTTTCTGTAATCTAACTTTACAAAAATGAACAAAAACTATTATTTATGACAATGTTTTTGCATGTGTTGCACGGCTAATAGTGCTGTGTGTTGGTAATRATTTGGTGATATGATACATATCACGATGCAGGGGTTAAGACCTGATACTTTGTGATATATTACAGTTTGCTTGTTCTCTTCGTGCATGAGTGGGTTTTGTCCAGGTACTTTGGTTTCCTCGCACAGGTCAAAAACATGACMAAAAAAACAGGCCTGGACAGGAATGATGGTAGCCCTGAAAGTAATGTGACCAAAGGGACATGTTAAATCAAGGTGTGCCTGTAGATAGGGCTACAGATACTCACTGTGCTGTTTGCAGACATGGTGAGGACCACACCCAACATGGACCAGAGGAAGAGAAGGAAAGAGTTGTCTCTGGAGATAGGAAAGAAAATGATAGAAAAGCATGTTAAAGGTAAAGGTTATAAGACCATCTCTAAGCAGCTTGATGTTCCTGTGACTACAGTTACACAAATTATTCTTACATTTAAGATCCATGGGACTGTAGCCCACCTCCCTGGACGTGGCCATAAGAGGAAAACTGATGACAAATCAAAGACACTGATAATTTGAACGGTAACAAAAGAGCCCAGAAAAACTTCTAAAGAGGTTAAAGGTGAATTTCAAGCTCAAGGAACATCAGTGTCAGATCACAGCATCCATCATTTGAGCCAAAGTGGACTTAATGGGAGACGACCAAGGAGGACACCAAATCATAAAATGCCAGACGGGAACTACATGGTGACAAGTCACACAGCTCCTGGGAAAATGTCCTATGACAGAGGAGACAAAAATAGAACTTTTTGGCAAGGCACATTGGGCCTCATGCAAGAACATGTTCGTATTCTTATCCTAAATTTCTCTTACTTACCATATAAGGCTATGTTTCCTGCCTCAGATATCAGGAAATGTCCATTCATGAAAATGACAGCGAAAAGTAAAAAGAAGAACTTTACGAGTTCAGGGATTGAAGTCCTGCTCTCAGAGATTGAGAAAAGAAAATCTGTCATTTTTAGCAGCGTCAGTCGTGGAATTAAAGGAGCTGCTAAAGCTGAAGAATGGAATGAAATAACGACTGCTGTTAATGTCGTGTCTCCTGTGGGTCGTATACAGTCATAGAAATAAAAATCTAAATCATATTTATCTCTCTAGTCCTGCTCCGGTTTTTCTTTTGTCAAATATTTTTAATTTAAGCGTAAACAACTGTGTTACATAGGTTTCATTTATTCAGAGGAAGGGCGGTCACGCACCACCCCCCTCCCGGCCATCGCAAGTGTCAGATGCGGTTCTGAAAAGACGCATTTTAAAATGTCAATTTTAGCCAATTTAATTTAACCAATTTATGTCGTTAGTTACATTAAAATTTAATTCCAGTTCAAACAGAATAACCTATTGTCAGCATAATTATAGTGTGATTTATTTTCAACTCTAAATATCTTCTAGACCTGTCGTATATTTTACGAGCAGTCAGTCTGCTGTTATCCAGACGGGTTTTCTTCACTAAGAACTTTATATTTCGTTATTTAGAAAAAATTTAGAGTTGAAAATAAATCATATGTTGACAATAGTTTATTCTGTTTGAACTGGAATTAGATTTTAATGACATAAATTATTTAGATTAAGTTAAACTGTCTTTCAATGCTGTTGTATAACATTACAATGTTAATATGAAGATCTCAAACTAAAAAACAACTTAAATTATGCATTAATTGAAGTTTTGAGTCGTTTTAAAATGCATCTTTTCAAAACCACATCTGTCACTTGCTACAGCCAGGAGGGGGGAGATGGACAGGCAGGGGGTAGCGGTGCACAACCACCCTTCTTCTGAATAAATATAAACACAGTAATACAGGTGTTTACACTTAAATTAAAAATATTTGACCTAAGAAAAACCGGAGCTGGACTAGAGAGAGATGAATACGATTTATATTTTTATTTCTGTGACTGTAACGACCCACAGGAGACACGACATTAACAACACATTTCATTCCTTTAAGCAGCTCCTTTAATTCCACAGCTGACGCTGCTAAAGAGAACGGATTTTCTTTTCTCGATCTCGGAGAACAGGACTACAATCTCCGAACTCGTAAAGTTCTTCTTTTTTAGACTGCGATGTCATTCATGAATGGACACTTCCTGGTATGGGGGGCAGGAAACGTATATCCTTATATGATGTTTTTGGGGTGGTAATTATGCTAATCTCCTCTCACGTGCACGAGCAGCTGGATACGAACAGATGAATTTACGCAGCTCATTTACACACTTTTCCTGAAGATAGAAGAGTTTGTTGAATCTGACGTGGCATGTTCGTATAAACCCTTTGTACGAACAAAAGTAAGAGAAATTTAGGATAAGAATACGAACATGTTCTTGCATGAGGCCCAATGTCCCTACTGTGAAACATGGAGGAGGCTCTGTTATGTTCCATGGCTGCTTTGCTGCATCTGACACAGGGGGGCTTGAATCTGTGCAGGGTACAATGAAATCTCAAGACTATCAAGGATTCTAGAGAGAAATGTGCTGCCCAGTGTCAGAAAGCTTGGTCTCAGTCGCAGGTCATGGGTCTTCCAACAGGATAATGACCCAAAACAGCTAAAAACACCCAACAATAGCCTAAATCATATTGGGCATCTTTGGAAGGAGCTGAAACATCAAACCTGAGACAACGGGAGCAGACTGCTCATGTTGAGTAGAACAAAATACCTGCTGAGAGCTGCAGAAGTCTCATTAGCTGTGTTTCCATTGCAAATGTGCGCAAAACTTTGTCGATATCCTGTTAATATCGAAAAACACAGTTTCGCAACTGCGGTGTTTCCATTAAGTAATAAATATTATTAAAGTCACGTGAATACGTTTGTTCTCATGATAAGTCATTACAAACATGGCAGCGATGGATGTAAACACATAGCATGTTGCTACCACGACACTAGCGCTCATCATCAGAGGAGACGTCGGCGTCTTTTATCGAGGCTTTCCAGAGACAAGTCCCTACTTGGGAGCGGCTACGTATGCTGTGTTTTTGGGAAATTGTAGTCGSTGAGTTTACTATTTTATACTACTTCTGTGATATTACTACTACTTCTACTTACTGTTATCTTCTTCGTCCTCATCTATTTTGTCAGTAAAAACAGCCGATTGTTGATCATGTGATCCATGTGATGTGAAAAAGTGTTTCCATTACAGTTTTGCGAAAAACATCCTAGCGCAAAAACATTTTGTCGAAAAACGTACTTTTTTCGAAATTGACGTGTTTCCATTGAGCTAATTTATTGCCGAAATTCTAATTTGTACATTTTCATGGTCAATGGAAACACAGCTACTGACAGTTACAGGAATAGTTTGATTGCAGTGATTGCCTCAAAAGGTTGTTCAACAAAATATTAAGCTAAAGATATCGTCATTTCTGTCCAGACCTGTTTCATGAGTTTTATTTTTTGTTTTAATTCTGTTGAAGAATGGTTGAAAAGCAATGTCTGACTTCCATTTGTTCATTTTCATATTACTTTTGTCAGATTCTAGTCATTTCTGTGACCATTGTGGGGGGCTTTCTCTCATTAATGAGGGGTACCAACAATTTTGTTTGTGTGTGCAAGTAATCAGATTACTTATGTCCATTAAAGTAAGGGCCAGCTGTGGCTGAGGGGTTAGGGGAGTCATCTAATGTGAGAGTTGGCAGTTTGGTTCCACTGAAATGTCCATGAGCAAGAGCTTGAACCTCCACTACCTCTGATGTGTCCTATCCATCTGAAGGAAACTTTTAGATGAACCATTTTAAGGAAATGTGTCGCCACAGACAGAAGCTCCAACCTAAGATAATCAGACTGCTGGTTCTTTAATAAGCAGCACTACAGCTGATTCTAAAATGTTCAGTCTTGATCTGAACCAAATCCCTGGTTGTTGAGCTGCTCAGAGGACATGCAGACAGACGGTGACAGTGAGGATAACTGACCGTTTTAATCTACTGCTTGGCAACGTCTACCGCTCTGTTCCTTTCACTCAAAGCTGGCCTCCTGCTGGAAGTGGTGATCTGTCAAACCACAGCTGTGAGGGTTTTTTTTTTTTTTGGGGGGGGGGCACATCAGCTGATCATATGAACACAACCAGTCCTAGTGTTGATGATGAGCTTTACTGCACACAGTCCACTACCACACTGAAGAACAGG
>NW_013952867.1:308884-310160 GCF_001266775.1 Austrofundulus limnaeus
GGAGGCATCCTAACCGGATGAACCACCTCAACTGGCTCCTTTGGACGTGGAGGAGCAGCGGCTCTACTCTGAGTCCCTCCTGGATGACTGATCTTCTCAGCCTATCTCTAAGGGAGAGTCCAGCCACCCTGCAGAGGAAACTCATTTCAGCTGCTTGGATCCGCAACCTTGTTCTTTTGGTCACTACCCAAAGTTCATGACTATAGATGTACTGTGCAYTGGGYGGAAACCAGATTTAAAAWTTTCATATAGATTATTGTCAGAAGTGGGCATGGACCAAGACAAGGATGCAACTGTTCTTTCAAGAATGTTTGAGAGAAATGACAGGTTAGAAATGGGTTGGAGGTTATTGAACTCACTGGGGTYTGATTTGGGTTTTTTAAGGATTGGGGTTATTGCTGCTGTTTTAAGAGACARTGGGACAATTCCAGAGGTGAGAGATGAATGRACAGTTTCTGTTATTAATGGGATAAGTGATTGAAGAAGGGGATCAAGTTGACTGGTGGATGTTTTAGATGAGGTGAGATATTTCCACAGGTGAGGGGAGTGTAAAGTTTGACTGTGAGTTTGAGGGGGAGGTTAGAAGGGCAGAGGTGGGCTGGTTGGATAGAATGAGTTGGTAGATTCTGGTGGATATTGTCAGTTGTGATTAGCTTATGGTCAGAGATGGGTAAATCAGTTGCAGAGCAGATTTCAGGGTTGATACCAGAACAGCAGATGAGGTCAGGAACATGTCTTTTGGAGTTAGTGGAAAAATGAATGATTTGTTGAAAGCCAAAACTGTCCAAACATGAAAAGAAGTCCTTAGTGTGTTGTTTGACTTGTCCATATGTATGTTAAAACCACCAAGCAGAGTTATGTTATATTTAGTGAATATTTAAATATTTATATATAAGTTTTCCAGTAAACTGTGTAGTGATTCATGAGATCTAACTCTGAACAAATATGGGGAAAAACATCATTCACCGCCGTTCTGTAGCAAGCTATTAAAAGGCTTAAAAACATGCAGCTAAAACTGGTTCTGATTAAACCCTTGAATGGTTCTGGTTATTTCCTGAAGTCCATCTGTGTGTAAGGTCATTTTTAGATGTGAGAACATATCAGTCATGACAGAGTGGAAAGAAACGATGTCAGACCTGTCAGCACACCTCTTCTCTTCCTGTTGTCTTCATTATCTTTCTTTTTGGTTTTATTTCCTGTGTTGGCTCACCAGTGTGTGTGTGTGTGTGTGTGTGTGTGTGTGTGTGTGTGTGTGTGTGTGTGTGTGTGTGTGTGT
>NW_013952867.1:311498-320624 GCF_001266775.1 Austrofundulus limnaeus
CACACACACACACACACACACACACTAGACTATTGGGCTTATCTCTAAAGTCAAATCAACAGTTAATGACTTGGGGTGTGTTTAGCAGCAGTGACGGGACGTGTTTTGGATGTAAAGGTCAGTTGGGAAGTTTGCTGAGTTAACCCTGGCATTGCTGCTGCACAATGACTCCAGTGTGTGACGAGCCGACAGCCGGTCTGAACTTTATTTAACTTGTGATCAAACATTACTCTGTAGGTCTATCAGAATTGTCTTTATTGGTCAGTTTCTGCAGTTCTTTTTCCTCACAGATCTAGGACTTACAAAAGCAAAGCGGTCATCCTGTCAGAACTATGGAAACAGAAAACATTTTCTTATTTTTTCTTTTAATCATCCCATTTTTAATGGAGTGAAGTGGAGAACTGGAAATGCATGTCTRTTTGTCCGTCTGTCTTGTGAACTGGATAACAAGAAAAATAAAAAACATGGCGACTCCAGTTTGGTGTTTGGCTTCATATAGGTGTAAAAAAAACTTTTGAAAACTGGGTGGTCCAAAGTGGCCACCACCAACAATGAACTGGCCTCTACAATCATTTGAGGAAACTATGCTTTCGAGGTTTTATGTGATTTAATGAAAGAATGATTGGGGTGGCCACCACCTCCCTCTGTTCTTACAGTTTCTTCTACCTGCTTGAATATCTTGCACCAAAAATGTGAAGATTCACTTTTATTTTCTGTTAAGTTCCACTCCAAAAATCTAGAAAACTACCAACATTTACTGATTAAATCCCTCATTAACGGGAAGCATCGATATACCGCTTGTTAAACTTAAAACACTAAGAAAATAATATAAATAAAATGTATTTGTAACATTTTAGACCTCTTTCTTTCTGCGCTTTGTGACCTTCACACCCTACTGACTGGAGTTCCTGGAGTGCATCTCAGAGGCTCATGGTATTCTCTTTTAAACTGTTCAAAACATTTGTGTCATCAAGGTTGTCTCCAGCTATTCTCAGTTTAGATCCTATAAGTTCTACAGAACTATAGCTGTATTTTGACACCTGAACAGGAGCTTTCTAATGACAGAACTACTCTAAGCTATTGCCCCAAATGTTGAGGTTTAATCAAGCGTTATTTAGGTTGTCCGAGACAACATATTTTTGTTTTGAACAACCAGATCTCTGGTTGTCTGGTGGATAACCAAGTAAAAAGACCTATTAAAGTTTGCCATGTAAGAAATAAAGGGAGACAAAACTTGTTAAAGCCATCTAGGGATTAAACAGATAGTTCTTCACCTAATAAAGAGAACAATGGTCAAAGTTTTATCCAATCAGAGCAGAGCAAGATGGGTCATTATTGACAGCAGATGTGTGCAGCTTTGCGTCAGACATCAGGTGATGCATCTCCTCCTACAACGTGCTTTCAACCAGCCCAGGACTTTAGAGTCTAAACATACTTTTTTTTTTTCAACTTTATTGTGTTGGCGATGCTTGGGTAGCCACTAAATGTACAAAAGATTACCCCTAAAAGTCTAGGGGTACAAAAGTCTACCCCTTTTCATCATACAATCAGATCTGAAAACTGTCTGTCTTCATTTCTCCAGACAATGAAATCACAAACACGAGGAGGATGAATAGTGACTATCTTTTAGTCATTTAGATATAAACATCATCCTCAGCCAGCAGCTCTGAGCCTGTTTGGTTCTGTTTGCCATGACTCATCAACCTCTCTAAGGACTTTACATGACTCTGTTGATTTCTTGATTGATGAAACCCAAACAGAATTTGGTTCTTATTGTTAGAGGTTTTAATATTCACATRTTGTCCTGATTCACCAACAACAAAATACATTTTTAAAACTCAGAGTCTTTTAATCTTGTGCAATCTAAGGCTGGTTCCTCTCAGGTTTTACCTTCTGGATTTCCTGGTTACCTCCGCCAAGGGCGAGGTAATGTTTTCGATCACGTTTGTCTGTCTGTCTGTCTGTCTTTCTGTCTGTGGACAACGTTACTCAAAACCTTGAGGACGGATTGTCATGACATTTTTACCACATGTGTGTACTGGGCCAAGGAACACACCTTTAAATKTTGGTGATGTTCTGGATCACGATGCGGATACAGGAATTTCTTTTCTTTCAACACTCTGAGATCGGCAAAGCTGTGATGCTTTCACAGGGCTTCTGTAAAAAACAGTGAGCTGGATTGGACAGCACGGACTTCAAACTTTATACAAGTAATATTAAAACCACATTTAATGATGAATAATTTTTGCCATAATATGCATATTTTGAGAACGTTTTGTGACCAGGAAGTGCGTGACTGCACCATGAAACCTATTTTTCCCATTTCCTCAAACACACCACATTTCTGAAACAACCAATGAAAACAGTTTGTCTCTACTAGGCTTGTAAACAGAGAGCTGCCGGGCCTCAAAGTTTGGAGACGGGGGGAGCCAGGAAGCACTTTATAAAGAGAGTCAAACCATTACAAACTCATACAAGGAGATAAAACAGACGTTTTACATGGTGAAATGTGACTGATGGAAACTTAGGAGCTTAATCCCACACCAGTTTGACCAGGAATAACGTCAGGTGACCAGTCTGACTTTTGTTTTTCACATTGGACTCCACCAGAAGAAACCCCATCATACTGCTGCTTAAATGTTCACTACGTCAGAACTTATTCAGTAAATGTTTCATCTCTGCTGTTACACATTAACTCTGACAGGATGGAGGAAATGGTCTTGGTGGAGGTTTGTACTCTCCCAGTGCTTCTAGTTTTAACTTATTTTTAGATCATATTCCTGTTGAAGTTACTCCTCTCTGCTGCTGTGCTCTGCCATGTCAGGTGGATACAGGACAAACTGCAGGTGTCATTTCAAATAAGAAAGGACTTCTGGCTTTGAGATTAAAGATGTGACAGAAGCTAAAAGAAAACACTTTRCTTATTTTATTTTGTCAAACTCTCACAATGCTTGTGTTCTTTTAAATTATGTTCTTAATACCCCACAGACTGACTGTACTGAACCCACTCCTTTGAGAAATTTCTTCATGTTTTTATTAAAAAGCTTAGTCGGGGCTCAGATATTTCTTTCACTGGACTTGTCCGTCCCTGTCCCCTGCTGCCTTTGACAGGCTGCAGCATGTCACCTTGTCCTCCTTGCAGGACATAGTTGAATATTTCAAACTGGCAGGGTTTCCATTGATGCTGCCCCTCCATGATTATTTATCCGAACGCTTCAGTTCTTACTCTGTGTGGTCCCTGTCAAATTCAAACATGCAGTTCTCCAACCTCTGTTATTAAAACACACACAAAAAAAAACACTTGATCTAGATCCGGCAGGCCAACCAATGAATGCATTTTCTGAAAGAGCGACGTATTTAAAATAATTTCTAGTCTGGTTTTAAATTACTACAGCGCAGTCAGCGCTTTTAAAAGTTCTTTTTGCATCTTGTGCTTCAAAGTTTAACTGCTCCTTTCAACACATTCATGAGATTTCATTTTCCTGCTTGGAGCAGTGGGTGGACWTCATCTGAGTTTCGGTGTCAGTCTTGGTGAACTTTGCTGCTCTTTTCTCATATGGCGTCCCACAGAGCTCTGTTTCCAGGCCTCTCTTGTTTTATTTACGTCTGCTTGGGTTCATTTTTAGAAAGTATGGAATTTCTTTTTATTACTATGCAGACAACCCACACCAACACAAAAAAGGAAAAAAAAGAACAGATTTTCTTTAAAAGCCCTGCCTGAATGGCTCAGAACTGTTTATATTTGAATAATAAGTCTGAAGTTGTGTTTTTTGTAAGCTCCTCTGAGACTCCTCCTGTGAATGTAGATGTTTTTTGGCCCACGACTCTAAGCAGACCAAACATACCTGGGCATCAAAGTGAATGCTGGATAATCAAATCAGAGCAGTGGTTAAATCGAACTGCATCTGATCGAAGTAAAGCCACTTGTTTTAAAAAGCCCTTGGAGAAAGTAATTCACACCGTCATCACCACTCTGCTGGATTACTGTAATGCACTTTATAATGGGGTCAGTGCTTCCTTTGTTGTACACGTCCAGAGGAGACACACATTTTTAACTGAAACATGAGCACACGTCACCTGTTTTAGCCCTGCTGCACCGGCTGCCTGTACATGTTGGGATTCATTTTCAAATAGTTGCGTTTAAAGCTCTAAATGCTCTTGCCCTGTCCTTCCTCAGCTGCTACACCCCGACACCCCCTCCTGTTGTCTCAGGTCAGTCGACCAGCTGCTCTCGACTGTCACACTGAGCTTCGAGGGGATCCAAATTTTTTTCTTTTGCTGCTTCTGAAATGTGGACCGACCTGCCTTTGGACATCAGTCAGGCCTCTTCCCTGGACGTTTCAAGTCACTTTTCAAAACCTCTCTCTTCTGTTTGCCTTTTGTTTCTATTTTTAGAAACCCACACAGAATTTAAATTATTAAGACCCCTTAAAGTGCCTGTGACATGCCTATCCTTCAAATACAAAAAGTCAAAGATAATGTCTTTATACTTAAGATAATTGGTATAGTACACACGATTTTACCCATTTTGTCACATAATTGGCCTGTTTTCTTTTGAATTTGGCTAGCCGAAGTGAAACAGGAAGTGACGTCAAAGGAGGACACACTAATAAAATAAACTCTCTGGTCTTTGTTTATTAAAAAATTATTTAAACTTTCACTCTTCTTTGTCTCTCTTTGATAGCGATTAAAATAATGTAAAGAAACATCAAATTCTTCTCCACAGTGTGTGTTGTTAGCTTTTGTTACAACGCTCTGTTTACATGCAGACATTCCCCTTTGACATCACTTCCTGTTTCTTCACACGCAAACATCTCAATAACCGTTGATCTCAGCGGCGTGAAAATTGTTTTGCAACATGTTATTATTGTTGTCTTTCCAAAAATGCATTCATGTTTTTTTACAAAAATCTGATGTCACAGGCCCTTTAAATGCACCACAGCAGATTCCAAACTAATAACACAATAATAATAAAACAAATATGAAGAAGCATCAATGTAGAGTCCAGTTGAAATTTAAGAAAATGCTTTCCAAAGTTTCATTTCTCCAGGTTGTGGCTCAGATGTACCCCACCCCCACACACACACACACACACCCAACCCAGCAGCAGCTGGGATACACCCCCACCCAGGTCCCTGAACAGGACCAAACCAGGACAGATTGATGAATGATTCTCTTTCTGGCTACTGGGCTCTACAAACAGGTGTGTCAGCAAATGTGGAGTGCAGACACCTGCTGAAACTCTGCTTTTATTCAACATATCAGAGTTTTCACCTGTAAAACCAACAGGCAGCATCTAAAACACGCTCTGTGCATGAATCCACTTCCAAATGGCACCGAAACCTTCCTGCAGCTCCCTCCATTCACTAACACTCTGATCCCACTTGGCCACAATTTGGCTCACGGATTTCTAAAAATCCACCTGCTTGGARAGAAAAAGGCAAYCATAGTCGTCTTTGTTGGAGCTGGAAACAGGCTGCAAGGCTGTGCAGCAACCTGGAAACTCAAAAAACTGAGTGGTGTTGGGTCATCGGCAGCAGAGTTTCACTTAAAGTCAGCTAAATTATGAATCTTATGTAAGTCGCAGGACCAGTTAAAATATAAAAAAGTGACTTATTGTCTGGAAAATAATAATAATAACTTTATTTCTATAGCACCTTTCTAAACAAATATTACAAAGTGCTTTACATTGAAAAATAAGTTAAACATCAAAGACAACATGAACCAAAATAGACCAAATCAATTACAATAAAACCAAAAACAAACAAAAAACATTATCAAATATTAAAAGCCTTATTACAAAAGTAAGTCTTACGTAAAGCTCTAAAAGAAAACAATGGGCCTCATGCAAGAACCGTTGGTACACAGATTTGTTCTTAAGTTGTGCGTACGAGTGATTTAGGAGAATTTGTGRCATTCACCAATGTTTTCATATTCTAAGATTTTTTTCAGATACGAACAAAATTCAGGAGTGGTCCAGACCTGTCGTATATTTTACCAGCAGTCAGTCTGCTGTTATCCAGACGGGTTTTCTTCACTAATAACTTTATATTTCATTAGTTTGAAGATATTTAGAGTTGAAAATAAATCACACTCYATAATTATGTTGACAATAGGCTATTCTGCTTGAATTAGAGTAATAATTTTAAATGTAATAATTTAGACTAAATATATAAATTGTCAGTCGGGCCGGCTTATCCAGGATCGGGTCGTGGGGGGCAGCAGGAGACCCCGCTATCCACAGCGACACCTTCCAGCTCGTCCTGGGGGACTCTGAGACGTTCCCAAACCAGAGGGGATACATAATCCCTCCAGTGAGTCCTGGGTTTTCTCCAAAGTGCCAGACTTATTTTGAAAACATTTTAAAATGCGGCGGCACGGTGCCTCAGTTGGTAGAGCTGATGTCTCTCAGCAAGAAGTGCGCGACGGTGTGTCTTCTGAATAAATGAAAATGATTTAACACAGTTGTTTATACTTTTAGCAGCTCTTTTTATTCCACAGCTGACCTGCTAAAAATGACAGATTTTCTTTTCTGGATCTCTGACAGACGGACTTCAATCTCTGAACTCGTAAAGTTCTTCTTTTTAGTTTTCACTGTCATTTTCATGAATGGACACTTCCTGATATCTGAGACAGGAAACATAACCTTATATGGTGTTTTTGGGGTGGTAATTATTTTTAAAAATATCGATGCACTGAAATATCGCGATATTTCATTTCCCGATACTGGATCGATATTCTAAAGCCCTGTATTGATTTTTTATTAAGGTTTAAAATGTCAACTTTCCTGCCAGCCGTTCATTTTTATGTTGTAGTTCAGCCTCTGACCACTAGTTGGCAGCAGTGAGCCAGACATTTGGCTCCTCTACCTCTTGAGGTAGAGGCTATTGTTAAGTGTTGGGTGAACATGTTGTAAATTAATATTAAAAACTAAAAGCTGCAAAAATATATTTTCAAACTATTTATTGTCAAATTTAGTCTAATAATTGAAAACATGGATGAAATAAGAAATATGAAACAAATAAAATAAAACACATACAAAGCAGAACACAGCTAAATGWATCAAAAGTATGTCTCTGTAATATTAGAATTTCCTGAGACAATGAATTTTTGGTTTTTCTTGTTTTTCCCCAGTAAGAGGTTTTTATTTAATAGAATTTTTGGACAAAAAAATCGCAATATATCGCCTTGCTTATAGTATCGCAATATATCGGGATAAATCGTATCGTGACCCCTCTGTCATGATATGTATCGTATCGCCAAATTCTTGCCAATACACAGCCCTAGTAATTATGCTAATCTCCTCTCACGTGCACGAGCAGCTGGATAGAACAGGTGAATTTACGCAGCTCATTTACAGACTTTTCCTGAAGATAGAAGAGTTTGTTGAATCTGACGTGACATGTTCGTACGAACCCTTTGTACGAACAAAAGTAAGAGAAATTTAGGAGAAGAATACGAACATGTTCTTACATGAGGCCCAATGTCTGATATTCAGTAGAAGGGCATTCCACAAACTGGGAGACCCTGACCATAAAAGCCCTCTCTCCTTCTGTCACCAGTCGAGCTCTGGGAATGGAAAGGAGTAACTGATCTGAGGTGACGAGATGGTAAATATGAGTTAAGAATCTCAGAAAGATAAGACGGCGCAAGACCATTCAAAGATTTAAAAACAAACAAAATTTTAAAATCAATTCTAAAAACCACAGGAAGCCAATGTAAAAAGGACAGAAACGGAGTGATGTGCTGATATTTATGGGATGGTGTAAGAACTCCAGCTGCAGTGTTTTCTATTAATTGAAGATGATTGAGAGGACTGTGAGGCAGACCAGAAAACAGAGAGTTACAATAATCAATATGGCAGGAAACAAAAGCATGAATTAGAGTTTCTGCATCAGTGAAAGAAATAAAATCTCTGACTTTAGCAATGTTCCTAATTTGGAAAAAGGCTGTTTTCGTTATGTTCTTAAAATGTTTAGAAAAACTAAGATCAGAACCAAAGGTCACCCCCAAATTTCTGGCTTCATGAGTGCAGTTAAACCAATATTAGAGAGAGAGTGAATTACAAGATCTCTTTTGGTCTTTGGCCCAAACACTATCACCTCTGTTTTATCATTATTGAGTAAAAGGAAGTCGTCAGACATCCAGGTTTTGATGTCAGCAAGACAAAAAGTAAGTTTATTGAGAGTAGAGAGGTTAGATGGGTTAATAGCCAAATAAATCTGGGAATCATCTGCATAAAAATGAAAGGAGATGTTAAATTTATGAATAACCTGACCAAATGGTAACATAAATAGAAAATAATAAGGGCCCAAGAATTGACCCTTGGGGAACACCACAGGTATGTGTAGCTGAACTGGAGGAATTGCTGTCAGAAGTTACAGGAAATAGATCTGTCCTGTAAATATGATTTAAACCAGCCCAGAGCAGTATGTCTAAAGCCTAACCGAAGTTCTAGTTGAGTTAAAAGAATATCCTGATCGACTGTATCAAACGCAGCAGAAAATTCCAGCAGCATCAGGACAGTACAACAGCCAGCATCGGATATGGATACGGATATTTTACATCTCAGATGTTAAAAAAATCAATAAACATTAAATAACCTTCTTCTAACCCACTCAGCCATTTGCACTGCAGGTGCTGTCATCTCTGCGGCTGACAGTGAACACCGGCACATTACCATGATCAGGTGATATATTGTGCAATAGATATATCTAAATAGAGTTTAGATATTGTATATGATATTATATATAATATATAATATCTAGATTTTAGAAAATCTAAAATAGAGTTTCATGTTTTGACCTGGCTGACACAAAATTGACTAATTATTTGAGCTGCAGTCGTAGATCAGAGAGGCTGTTCCTCCCAATCAGGTGCCTTCATGTTGGACTGTTTACCCATGAGGGCGTTAGGTGTTGTTGAGGTGAATTCAAAGAATAAAGTATTTCGGGTTCTTCCATCTTTTACAGCCACAAACACCACTGAACATCTTCCAGGTGAGATGGTACAAGTCTGTTTTCATGTAAGTTGGTGAAATGACTCTTCATGTCAAAAGGAAAAAAATTGTATAGGTCTTCTGGACGGGTTCTTCTCTAATGAAACGTTTCTTCTCTCCTCCAAGAG
>NW_013952867.1:322518-324010 GCF_001266775.1 Austrofundulus limnaeus
CTTTTAACACTCTGACAACGGCAAAGCTGTGATGCTTTCACAGGGCGTGGGTTTCAAAGTGTCCAGCAGGTGGCACTGTAGTATTGGTGTGCCCCTTTGTAACTCTACTACAGGATGGGGGAAATTGGTCTTGGTGGAGGTTTGCACTCTCCGAGTGCTTCTAGTTTATCATGTTATAACTAGAAGCACTCGAAGAGCGCAAACCTTCGCCAAGGAAAAGGGTCAATTATGCTAAAAGGTTCCCCTKGGAAAAGTCACGTTTGCAGTGCTTTATAGTAAATATAGTAACATCATGTTGCATGTATTTAGACATAATATTAAATGATGGAAATCAAACTTTCAGTGTATTCAAAGATATTTAGCTGAAAACGTGCAGACATACGAGACCGAAAACATGACCTCGCCCTTGGCGGAGGTAATAAAATTGAATCTATGTCATAACACAGATGTAAGCACCAATAATACAGTGCCWCCTGCTGGACACATTGAAACCCACTTGGGACATGAAAAGGAAATAATGGTGTTAAATTTAAAAAAATTCCTGTTTCCGCATCGTGATCCGGAACATCACCAAAATTTAAAGGTGTGTTCCTTGGCCCAGTACCACATGTGGTAAAAATGTCATGACAATCTGTACACAAGTTTTTGAGTAATCCTGTCCACAGACAGACAGACGTGACCGAAAACATGACCTTGGCCGAGGTAATTATTGCTGCTCTTTATCATGTATGTTCCTGTTTTTGAGATGGTTCTGATAGAAGAAAACAAATACAAATCACAAATAAAATGAAAGGCAACAAAAAATAAGAAAAATATCTTATCTGCCCCTTTTCCCCCAAGAATATATTCAAACAGTAGTAATTTACAAAACACAAAAACATCAAATCCTTCTTGAACAACAATTTGTATAGATACACATTATGTTATTTCATATTTGTTTAACAAACCAGCGTTTGTCATTTTCTTAAACATAAGCATTGATCAGTCATTTTTCACATCCCTCTCCAGTTTATTCCCCAGTCTTATTCCTTAAATTAAAGTTCCTTCATACTGGTTCTAAATGTAGGTTTCACAAACATCTCCATCTCCTTCAGACTGTAACAACTTTCTCTCTTAACAAAATTTTATTGGATGTTTTAAAGGAAATGTTTTTGTGAGCCTTATATATAACCTGCAAAATATTATCCACAAGTTTGTAGAATTTCAATAATTTAAATTAATAAAATAATATATTTGATGAGTGACTGTAATGTTTTCTAGTGATTATTCTTACAGCTCTTTTTTCTAAAACAAAAATAGGATTTCTAATAGTTTTATGTTACATACCGTAAATAAAGTGTTGAACAATGATTGTCTATAACACAAACAGAGCTTTTTCATTGAATAAATCCTTTATTTTGTACAGCAGTGCAGTAGATTTAGCTTTTTTTGTTCTTAAATCATTTATGTAAAGTTTCCATGTCAGCTTTTCATCACTGATGATATATATATA
>NW_013952867.1:325224-326941 GCF_001266775.1 Austrofundulus limnaeus
ACTGTGCATGTGTGTCAAGGACAGAAAGGTAGACGTGGCAGTGGAAGGTGTCAAAGCAGTTTGGAGAGAAAAACAAAGTAAAGAACAAAAAAAAGGTAAACGATTAATCGATTATCAAATTAGTCATCGATTATTTTAATAATCTAGTTGTCGATTAATCAATTACTGGTGGCAGCCCTAGTAGTGAGTTCCAGAGCTGCGGAGCAGAGCGGCTGAAAGCTCTGCTGCCCCTGGTGCTGAGGTGGGCACGGGGTACTGAATGCTTTCTTTATTTACACAGTAATGTTATTTTTATCAAGAGCAGTTATCTGTTCCATGACAGCCATTGATAAATTGATCAATGGATCTAATCTAGTCACAAACAATTTCTTTAAGATGTTTGAAAACTGTGGCAACAATAATACTGATCTGTAGTTACTGAACACACATTTATCACCATTATTATAGAGCAGAATTACTGCACCTATTTTCAGATTATCTGGAAATATTCTTGTTGAAAATAATCAGTTACATATATATTTAAATTACACATATATTTAAACAGCTCAATGACACAACTGATTACATCCTTCACTAACATCATATTGATGTTAACCCAACCTTTGTTTGAGTTCGACGGGTGACTCAGCATTTTTTTTTTTTTTTGAAAGCCTTGATGGAAGTTTGGTGGCAGCAGACTGGAAGCCACGCCACAGTTCTCCACACAGCAGGCGTCAGAAGGAGCTTTGCACCATAAACACGTGGAGGGGGGTCTTTCTGTGGGACCCCACGTCTGAGTGAGTGTGAGTAGTGTAGGCTGGTGAGAAACGGCAAATGAGTCACAGATTCCAACAAGTGAGACTCTTCTCTTTCCACTCGGCGAAGGAACAAATGTGAGACAGCAGAGAGGTAATTATCCTCACATCGTACTGAAAAAGGACGTGTTCAGCCACTTCAGTGCGAGTCAAGAACTAGGAAACAAATACAGTAATTACACTTGAATATATGAAAGAAATGAAGCCATACAAGTTACCACAGCTGAACCAAAATACAGACGTTCATTGTCCTAAATTTTGGTGTCGAATCAAAAAACACAGTGCCGCCATGTAAACATTTTCTTCTTGAACCCAGCCCCTCTTCTGGCAATATGTCAGATCAGGGGCAGAACTCCGTATGGAAGGACTGGGCTCAGTAACAACAGTTTTGATTGCTAGAGGGAACAAAAGTTAAGTGTTGTGAGTGATTAAGTCGTGTTAAATAATCAGAAGTGCGTTCTATTTAAGGTGATCGTGACATAAGCCCCTCAAAACAGATTGCACATCAACTAAATCACAGTTTAATCATAAAATTAGATAATTATGCAAAAATAATGATCAAAACATATCCTAGTTCTATTAGGAAATAAATCAGTATGTGTAGTTCATTTCAAACTAGAAGCACTGGGAGAGTACAAACCTCCACCAAGACCAGTGTCCTCCATCCTGTAAGAGTTAATGTGTAAAAGCAGAGATGAAACACATTTACTGAAKAAGTTCTGACGTAGTGAACATTTAAGCAGCAGTTTGCACGGGGTTTCTTCTCTGTGGAGTCCAATGTGGAAAACAAAGTCAGACTGGTCACCYGACGTTATTCMTGGTCAAACTGGTGTGGGATTAAGCTCCTAAAGGGCTCGACACACGGGCAGCGACAAACTACAGCGATTAACGGCTGTCATCGCAGCCAGGGTGAAACCCGACAC
>NW_013952867.1:327721-334238 GCF_001266775.1 Austrofundulus limnaeus
TTACTTTTATAAAGTTTGAAGTCCGTGCTGTCCAATCCAGCTCACTGTTTTTTTACAGAAGCCCTGTGAAAGCATCACAGCTTTGCCGATGTCAGAGTGTTGAAAGAAAAATAATTCCTGTATCCACATCGTGATCCAGAACATCACCAAAATTTAAAGATGTGTTCCTTGGCCCAGTACACACTTGTGGTAAAAATGTCCTGACAATCTGTCCACAAGTTTTTGAGTAACGTTGTCCACAGACAGAACGACAGACACGGCTGAAAACATTACCTCGTTGATAAACAGTAATAAACAGAATAAATGTCTTCAGTACCACATATTATCAGGTAGAGCAGAAGCACAGACACATACAAGACATGTGCTCAGCTCTTTACCTCTATGATGATGATTGGAGCGGTGTGGGCTGTGCAGCTTTGGGCCCAGATTTCAGTGTTGTCCTCTGACTGTAGGTACGCTGTGGTTACCCAGCATGCCTGGTGGTGAATAGTGATGGGTGCCTCTAATCAACCTGTTTAAGCTTTTCTATAGTATATCGACACACATGGTGGCATTTTTCATGTGCTTGCTCTCCTTCCTGTGGCTAATTAAGAGCTCTGTGCAGGGAAGTGACTCTGCTACCAAGTGTTTCAAAGGTAGGTTACTACACAAAAGGTTGGACCATGAGCTAAAATGTTTCCCTTGTCAGTCCGGTCCTTTCTTGAAGAATCCCATTTTCCATACAGTTGTGACAGTAGGCTGTTTGTGAACAAACAGGTTGTTTTAAAACAAGAAGTGACTGAAAACTTTAGATAAGGAGTATACTAGATGAGTTCACCCAGCTCAGAGCGGTGCCACTGGCAGCCATGTTGCTGCTGATAATCAGCATGTGGTCACCTCCTTCTTGTCACTTCAGACAGTCGTTGAAAGTTGGAAAATGCGTATATTTCTGTTACTTTTGTCTGTTGTCTCCTAATTGTCTTGGAAGATTCAAGAAAGTTTAATCTCTTATTTATTTTATAAGACAAAACACGCAGGCCTCAGCGAGTACATTTTTAAGAATAAGCCAATGATAATTAATTATATTAGGCAGACCTAAAATAAAATAAAATATATTCTAAACAATGTCATGTTAATAAGAACCAAGAAAAGTAACAACACTTTTACAGTGCAGTAGTGGTAGTAAATATATAAAAGTTATTTTGAACCATTCAATCTGATTACATTAATGATCAAAATGAAAACATGTATTGTAACATCAAGGTGATTTCTTATTTCTCCAAATATCTTGGACTTAAAATGTTACCAGAGTCCATGTTTCAACTTTGGACCCAACAAAAAACAGTTTTTAAGCAACATAGGAGTGATGATTGTTATAAGTTCTTTACTGAGAGCTGCCACCATGATAGATTGGAAAAATACAAAACTGAATTTTGATCATGCATTCTTTGAAAAGCTACAAAACTGTTGCAAATTGAAACAAACTATGCAGGTCAGCAGGATGTGGATAATTGAGTATCTACAGGTCRAAAATCTTAAAATGGAAGTTAAACCAGATAATCTAAAATGTAAATTATTGCTCATAAAATAAAATAAATCCCTCACATAGGCATCCGTCCTCCACAGTGGAGCGGTTCTTTCTGCTCGCTTTAAGACGCTGAAGGAGCCTCCAGAAATCTGAGTTCCTTGGCCCACCCTTCTGTTGTTACAGCCGTCCCACCATGTTTCAGCTCTGCTCCGGTCAGGATGACCGACACAGTGTCAGACGTTGTTGAAATGGTGTAAAATCAGAGACGTCAGCTCTCAGCCCGGCTCAGGAACAATGAGTGGGAGCTCTGTCAGGGTTGTTGAAGACCAAACTACCAAACTTTGTGAAGGAGCTCATTCATAACCTGTGTCTTTAATGAACTTTAGCTCCGTGTTGTTAATTGAACTAAATCACAGACATTATGTGTTTGCTCAGATTGAAAAGCTGTGGCAGCACTTTGGATCTGATGTAAATGTATTTACAACAATTACTTTGAAAAGTTCCATTACAATCTGTTTAGCTGCTCATAAAATATTTTGCTAACATTCAAACAACCACACAGAGACAAACTTTATTGCCCTTTTATCTTCAGTGGTGGGTGGTACGTTACATATATCCCACTTTCACACAGTTAGCATCAGTATTTACAGTATATCCCCAAATTCATTGGCTTCAAACCAAGTCCCAGTCATCAGCTACCACCACCATGTATGACTGTTGGTCTCTGGTTTTTGTGTTGACAGGTTGTATTTGTTGTGTAGAAATAATAATGTAATTGTTGTCAGTAATAGAACTGTTACAGAAGGGGACCAAAATTAAAAATACCACAGCTGAAACTAAGCCTCTACCACAGACCAACATCTAAACAATAGAAACTTTCAGCTCTTAATGAGGAAAACCTCACCTCCTTCACAGCAGAACTTAAACAGTACCTAGATATTAACGCAACACCTGAAATAAGTTCTTACAGTAAATTATGGTGTTGTGCTAAAGCATTTATCAGAAAACATAATCTCATAAATGCCAGCTAAACATGGAGAAAGAAACTAAACTGAGATATAGAGGGTTAAATAAGCCCATTGAAGAAAAGGAAATTAAAGTGGTGATTTAACATTAAAAAGTAAAGTCCTGGAACAGATTAATTAATTAATTAATTTTATAAAGCTTTCAAGGATCTGCTATGTGCTGCTAAAAGCACACCACTACACATTACAAAGTAAAGTCCTGGAACAGATTAATTAATTAATTAATTAATTTTATAAAGCTTTCAAGGATCTGCTATGTGCTGCTAAAAGCACACCACTACACATTACAATGTAAATCTTTGGCACCGCTGTGGAATGAGGCAACTGTAGTAATAATTCCCAGAATGCCCCTCCTGCAGACCATTATCCCTGCTGAATGGTGGCGTGTGCATCCTGACAGCAGATCTGACGAGGAGGACCAGATAATCACCCAAATTATACATCCTCATCAGACCAGATTCATCACGGGAAGATATCATGATTTACGAAGGTTGTTAAATAAAATATCCAACAAAAATGGAGAGAAACAAGAAGCAGTGATTATATCCTTAGATGCAGAAAAACATTTAACGGAGTATCATGAGAGTGGCTGTTTTAAGTACTAAAGGAATTTAAGTTTGGTCCTAAATTTAAAAAGTAGACACAAAAGCTACTCACCACCATAAGCATCCATTAGAGTTAATGGATTTAGGTCACAGAGATTCACTTCGGAACATGAATGCAGACAGACTGTCTTTTATCACCACCACTGTTTGCAGGTAGGATTGAACCATTAGCCCATTTTATCCGAGCTGATGCTAACATTAAAGGAATACCCATAAACACATAACCTCATAAAATCTCTCTTTATGCAGATGATGAATTACTGTATCTCACCCAACCAGCTACAACAGTGCCACACATCTCACAGTATGGGTTTTACTCTGGATACTAAGTAAAAAACAAACAAAATAAAAACAACAAATGACAGATCCATTACAGTTTTCTAAATCTGAGTTTAAAGGGGCCCATGATTAGTTGTAACATTAGTCTTTATTTAATAAACATTTATTTTAACTGTAGAATAAAGATGGTAAAAATACTGTAGGATGTTTAGTTTTTAAAATTTTTTAACTAAAAGTTAAAAATATATTTTAACACAGAAGGAGCCATTTTATTTCCACACAAAGCATTCTGGGTAAATGATGACGTGGATAGGTCCTCGGTGCGAGGCTGCTAGCGAGCTATATCCACCCTGAAGGTTAATCTTGGACAATATCTGATGATCGACTCTTTTAAATGAAACCAGAGAGCGTTGACAGAGAGGAGAAGGTAGAAATGACTCAGCCTGGAACTGAAAATATGGATGGAGGACCTCAGTTTAGCTTGTTTGTTGCGCTAGCACCGAGCTAATACATATGAGGCAATATAGCATCAGCACTAAAGCTAACAGGCTAATCTGAGGTTGTTCTTCCATGTAGGTCACAGTCCTCCTGGCACTTAACAGCATATACAACATTGCTCTGTTTGTGCCGGGGCACGGGATCTTTGGGGTGAACCAGCCTTTGCCGTAATGTGTTTTGGGGTTTGAAAGCTACTGGGACATCATGTTTAGAAAATAAACGTCTCAGTTTCTCCGAAACACCCGCAACATACGGAATAACCACTGGTTTGGGTCTGGGTTTGGGGTCTTCATTTTCACCTGAAGGTTGCATGACTGAAGAAGTCTCTTGGAGGAGAGACGAAATGTTTCATTAGAGAAGAACCCATCCAGAAGACCTATACAATTTTTTTCTATTTGATTTTTTACCTGGATTACTGAGATGCATCAGGAAATTTATAATAACTAATACACTTAATCCATTAAAAAATACAATACATTAAAGAATACAAAATAACTACGGTAACTTGAAAAGGAGTGGGATGAAGACTAGCTTATTTACTCCCAACCCCGTTCACACATATTTTATACGACCATTACAGATGATCACTCATCGTTATAATACTAATCGTCATAACCTAACACAATATAATGACCATCAACAGCATTATGTAATTACCATTGCCTCAATACTATATACATCTGTGTGTACACATACACTGCCCTGCATATCTACAATTGAACATATTCATACAATTTCCATTGCAATGTTAAATTGTACTTATTAGTTTTATGCATTAGGATATAATTTATATTTTATATACTTACTGAACACAGAGATAATTAGAACCCCATGCTAACAGTCATTTATTGTGGCCAAACCATCTCATTGTATCTTATTTTAAATTGATGGATATTTGGACATTGCTTGAGTTGTGAACACAATCGATTCCAAAGTTTAACACCACACACAGACACACACCACATTTTCCTTGTAGTTCTCACTGCTTTAACCTTAAAGTTACTACAACCCCTCAGATTATAACCCCCTTCTCTCAGTGTAAAGAGTTTCTGAATATTATAAGTTGTGCAGAATAAAAATGAACTAAATCAAAGAATTTTAACAATCTGAACTGCAAAAATAAGTTATTAGTGTGTTCCAGATATCCAACCTTATGTATAACTGTCACTGCTCGTTTCTGGAGTATAAAGAGGGGTTGCAATGAACATTTATAGTTATTGCCCCAATTTTCTGTGCCATAACTTAAATATGGCAAAATTAATGAACAATACAATAAATGCAGTGCATTATAATCTAAAAAGTACTTGATCTTGTTGATGATGGAGACACTTTTTGAAACTTTGTCTGTATGTAATAATTCATTGTGTGGAAGACGGACTCCAAACACAGTTGAAACTGCATCGCTGTTGTCTTTTTGAAACTTCTGATTTCAGAATAAAATCCATGTGTGTCATCTGTGTAAACATATGGTGCATGCTGCCATCTGCTTCCCAAACAGAACGATACATTTTGACAGAATTTGTGTATAAATATACCCATACATTTATTAATATAGCTAGGATTTCGACCATGTTAGTCTGCCTTTGGTGATGTTGTTTTTGTTGTGTTTCTTGGTGCGAACCTGATCTTTGTAGATTGACTCTGGAGCAGCTCTGGCATCTGGCAAAAGTATGATTGAATTTAATTTTGGTAGATGACCATCTAGAGGAGCGTCTTCAGTTTTCTGACTCCTCCTTTCAGCTGGTGACGCCGCCGGACACCGCGCCGAACTTTGGTTTTGCCAAGAGTTGTTGCTGTGTTGTTTTCACAAACTCCGCTCCCGGTCCGTCCATATTGTTGCATAAATTTTGTTAACTTCTGTAAATGTCGTAAGCAACATGAGGGTAACTGCAGTTATTTAATGAAGCCAGAGGAAGACATATGAAGAATAAATTGTGCAGACTTGGGTGGAGGTGGTGGAAAGTGATGTTACATCTTCAGCAGCTGTTTTTGTGTGTTTTCACAAACACCAGTCAAGTGAGTTCATAATTTTTTTAAGTACATAAATCTCATGAACTTCCATAATCGTCATAAGCAGGGGGGTCAATATATTAATTAAAAAAGGTCTCTTATCGTAGTCCAGCTAAAGTTATCTGTGGGTGGTATTTATATCAGCTGTTATTGCTGTAATAATTGCTGTTTATATCTAGGGGTGTCCCGATACCAGTTTTTTCAAGACTGAGTACAAGTACGAGTACTTCAGTTTAGGTACTCGCCGATACCGATACCAAGTAGCGGGGTTAGGGTGGATTATCTGTTCAACTTGTTGAATATTAAACAGAATGAAAATGAAATGCAATTATCATGCAAAAATTGATGGGTAAATATTATGTTTGTGTAAAACTGCACACAAGAGGACCAAAAACCTAGGAAAGCAAAAAAGAAAAATAACAGAACAAAGCATAAAAATAAAAAAATTAACCCCAAAACATCTAGGGAATGGTTAAATGTTCAAAAATCATGTATTCTCATATGCCATTCCCAGGAGGTGGAGCCAAAATTCAACCCAAGATATGAGGATGTGAATGCATAGCAAACAAACAGGTGGGGTAATTAGCAATTCA
>NW_013952867.1:334482-335562 GCF_001266775.1 Austrofundulus limnaeus
CAGGAGGGGGCAAAAGCGGTATCGGTTAAGAGTATCGGCCGGCTTTTACGAGTACGAGTACGAGTACTTGATGCTGGTATCGGACCCGATACCGATATCGGTTATCATTTTGATCCATACATTAGTAATGTCTGACTGGGCCTCGTGCCACTTTATGTTCAATAAATTGGGCCCTGAGGTCAGAAAGGTTAAGAACCCCTGCACTAAAGCACTAACAGGGGAACTAATTTCCTGATTAGTGCTTTAGGGCTTTTGCTAATTTTAAAATTTATTAGTGGATTAGCACTTGCTAACTTTAGAAGCACTAACTGAGGTCTATAAATGTTATTGATGAACGTTAATGTTAACAGCTGAAGATGGAAGCTGTCACATTTTGTTCATATGTGAGTCACTGATTCACCAGGTGACAATATATGAACCAAATCCAGCTGTGGAGTGTCAGTGATAAATGTTGTAGTGGTCACCTGGAGGTGGAACAAACCGTTCACCTGTCTTTGACCTTGGTCTGAGAAAACCTCCTTCACACAAAACTCTGTTCCTTTAAAACTTAGTGTCTTCTCAAACATAAGAGACATTTTCTTCTTCTGAACTAAGATAATAGACAAAATAATAATGTTCTTTATGTTTTTATTTATATTTTCTTTTAACTAAGTTATCATTTTATAAATCAAGGTTACATAATGAAATGAATGACAACCTATTTTCTTGCATCATCATTTAGAAAAAGAAAAACACACAAAAAGAAAATTGTTCCAATGTTTCTTTATTTGTTTATGCAAATAAGTGTTTTAATCAGCTGTTATTTGACAGTGAGGTGATTATTTGTTTTTCTGTTTTATTTTTCAATTTAACTAAATTGATCTCTATGGTTGAGTTCACTATGTTTTACCATGAAATATACATGGTTATTTGTGCTTAAGTCTTAGACAAATATCTTAAGTTTTATTTTGGTTTAAATAATTCACTTCAGTATTTCATTGAAAACCTGGTTCTTTGTCATTTAGAATGAAGCCTGTAAGGCAGTGTTTCCTAAAGTTGGGGTTGGGACCCAAAGTGGGGTCCTGAAACATCAAGGTGGGG
>NW_013952867.1:335953-337703 GCF_001266775.1 Austrofundulus limnaeus
CCGTTATTGAACTCATATTTCCTTACAAAGCTGTTTAGATTGTCAAAAAGCCTGTGTTTTTAGGGTTGTTAACGAAGTTCGTGTACTCAGACCAGTAATATTTGGGGTCACAAGTTTTTGCCATGAATATTTTGTGGGTCAGAAGATAAAAAGTTTGGGAACCACTGGTGTAAAGGACTGAGAACAGCACAGCCTGACCTTGTGTTTTTATGTTGAGAGTGTGTAACAGAGCAACATGACAATATGTGACTCGTCTGTTGAACAATGTTCATGGGTTGACTGGGTTATTTTAGTGCTTTACAATTAGCTTTTGCTAAAGTTTTCAGTGTGTTAGTGCTTTAGAATTAGGGGATCTAAATATTTGAGTTAGTGTTTTAGGGCTAGTGGAACAWTTTTTTAGATTAGTGCTGCCCACCACTGCCTTCATCATACGGCACAACGAAGTCATCAGCAGCAGCGTGGTCTGCACCCACCACTACTTGTACCTTACAAGTACAAGAAGCTGGAAAGTTGCTCCCTAACCATCTCTCCATGAGTGGTCTTAACTTCAAGCACAGAAGCGACTATAAATAAATGAGCACAGGACTTTTATTGGGCGATTAAGAACAAAAAAAGAGGAGGATGTAGGAATCAGACTGTAAAGAAAAGCAGCTGTCGCTCCTTGCTGTTGAGCTTCAGTTCTAATGTTTTGGTCTTTGACAGGTATTGTTGCAGGAACCATGGGGGGTCTGGGTATACGGTGGGCCTTTTCTGGACACAGTCTGAAAGAGGCCAACAAAGGACTCTTTCTCTCAGCTTTGATAGAGCTAGAAACTGAAGACAGAAACATTTCTAGTTTGTAGAATAGTTGAATCAAACCCACTGAGGAGTGAATACCATCAACCCCTTCAATGAAAACCTCTTTAAATCTCACAGTGTGTGAAGATCATTTCACACACCTTCAGTTTCCTATTAAAAACATGGCCTCCACTTTGATTTGTCCAGGTGCTTGGTTATTATCTGTTATCAAACTATTTACTGACTCTAGGTTGTCAAAAGGTCCACAACACAAAGAGACCCTTTGGCCTGTTAGTGATCAGCCACAGTATCCTCCAGCCCCCCACGTGTTGGAGGTTTCAGTGGTGGCGTGGGTTTCATTATATTGGAGGGTGGGGCTGTGGCCATATGCCAGCCTCTGGTCCCCAGGGACTGAACCAGCAGCCTAATGAGCATCCCCGCAGGAATTAATGCTGTGTTGTTTGACCGCAGTGTTTGAAAGGCTCGGAGCAGCCCACACTGCTCAGCTGATGTACAGACGCTGACGGGCCGAGGAGGATGGAATCTCATCCTGACGGTTGATACGACGACTGGCATCACACTCAGTTTAAAACCACCGAGATCTTAAAMCACACCCACATTTCAAACATTTTGGTCTATATAGCTGACAAAGGCACTATATGTCATTCAGTTGAATTTGGTGTGCTTTAGGTCCCTTTACCTGGGTCCCTGTCTGTAATTCTCAAAATATTTTTGAACAGGAATATATACCATATTTATTCGTGTATGATACGATCTCATGTATAATATGATCTCATGTATAATACGACCCCCCCACACTTTTTGAGCTTAAAAAGCATAAAAAATTTAATCCTCAAACTACCTCCAATTTCATCCAGACTTGAAGATTTTTCATCCTTTGCAGTCTTTATACATATCAGTAAAATGATCATTGGACTGTTCATTTTATTTTAACAACATATGTACTAAAAGG
>NW_013952867.1:337943-342259 GCF_001266775.1 Austrofundulus limnaeus
ATCCTCATCTCTGAAGCGGTCACTCTTTCAGGTAGACGGCAGCCATTACAGACGAACATGTGTTTGTTGTTGTTCCAGGAGCAGCTCGGTCACACACTAATGTCATTAGTTTGTTATCATTACTGAGCTGCAGGACTGATTTTTTCTCTTTTTTTCACATCATGTCTCCTGATGGATCTGTTATTATCTCACTCTGAAGCACAGAGGAGTGTCAGAGGTGAGCTCGTTTCAAATGATTTTCACAACGTGGTCTCATTTCCGGACTCATGCATTTTGTGAATGAAGCCAATATTTCAGTTAAAATACATAAGTAAAACTATTTATCCGAGTATAGTACTACCCCCCAACTTTATGGATGATTTTATGGATTTAATTTTACATATTATACTTGAATAAACACGGTACAATGTATATATAAACAGGAACCAACATTGATCCTCCTGAATCTGAGGTTTGACCATCGGTCAGACTCTCTTCTCCCCCTCTGAACAGACCTAACTCTATAATTGGAACACTCTCCAGTGTTTTTAACAGTTCAGCTCAATCATTAAAAACCTAAAATATAAAACGACACTCATGCTTCTGATGAGTTGATGGAAACTTCTGACAACAGTTGTTCTTTCAGAAACAGTTCTGTATTAAAACACAAGAATGAATGGAAACAACCATGACCTGGTTATCATTAAATATGTCACCTTTGCCACTGCTGCTTTTTAGCTTTGTTACAACCTTACACTTTTGCCTCATTAAAAGTGGCATACATTTATATATGTTGTTTTTATTTTTTTTTTTTTACTCTGTTTCAACCTTGAATGGAAAAACAGCCCAGAATGAGACACAGAACAAACTCTGGAATTCAATATGTAGTGCAGTAAGCTGACTTTCCACTCCATCAAGCTGCCATCATGCTGTTCCTGCTGCAGCAGCGCTACATAATCTATTGATTCAATTTAATGGAGCCCACCCACATGGCTGGGCCTAAAGGAAAAGCAGCAGGGAGCAAATTAGACCGGTCCTGCCTCTCTGTTATACCACTACGATGGCCCAGAGTCAGTTCTGTTCAAGTCCGTCAGTAGAAAATATGAACACGCTTGTTTTCAACAGTCTGTGATTTAGAGGGAAAACATCTGGACTCCATCTCATTTTAAATACAGACCACTGAAGCCAGCTGCTTCCTTTCTTCAGGCTTTTTAAGGTTGGACTGAACGTTTGCTGGCCACCCAAAACAAGATCATTCAACAAGACGAAATGAAAACTACGAAACTGATCGTCCTCAGGGTTAAACAGGGTCACAGCTGAAAGAAAGCTGCGCTTTTAACAAACATCACAGACGACAACAAAACTGTATTTACTGATGAAGAAAAGTGAGAACACAGAGTCCTGAACAACGAAGAGAAAACCGTTCAAACATTATTTGTCATGTGGGTTTATTAATAAAGCTATAAGGCTTATTTAAAAAGTGGGATATCGTGAACCCACTCATAAACTCTTCATTGGAAGTAATATATTAAAATTTAAAGATATTGTTTATAGAAAAATACTGGAAATAATGTATAAAGCATTGAACAAAAGTCTTTTCTTCTGGTATTAAGAAATTATTTAAGTTAAGAGAGAATAAATATAATCTGCGAGGTTTATTTATATTTGAATGTAAAAGAGAAGAATCAGGTAAAGTTAAGATGTGTTTCAGTTGTTGGTGTGAAACTATAAAATGAATTGAATGATGATCTTTAAAAGAGCTCTGAAATGTAAAATGAAAACAGCTGTTATGTAGATTTATTTATGTATTGTGAAGATATCTTGCTATGTTGTTGAGTATAAAATAGGGCAAGAATGAGCTTGGCTTCAGCCTATCCCCTTTTTTTTGGTCAATTATGAGTTTGTTTATTGTTTCTGCTTTGTCGGTTGTTGGTTTTTAATACTTAATGTGAAAGATTTACCAAAAATAAAGTTATTGATTGATTGAAATTAATTGTTGAAATTAATAATACTGAATCATATTGTAAAAAAAGTAATCTGCGGTGTTCCACAGGGATCAGTTTTGGGGCCAGTTATTTAAAATTTATTTGACATTTTTAAAGTATCAAATAAGTTGAAATTTGTTACATTTTGCAGATGATAGTAATTTATTTTATTCAGGAGATGATATGGATGAATTGGTATCAACTGTAGAACGGGAACTGGCATTATTTAAAAAACTGGTTTGATATTAATAAAATATCTTTAAATGAAAGTCAAACAAAATTTATGGTGTTCAGTGGAGTCAGGGTTAGACATAATATAAAATTAAATTTACATGGAGTTGAAATTGAAAGAGTACCAGAAATAAAATTCTTGGGAATAATCATTGATGAAAAACTATCTTGGAAGTCACATATAGAGTATATCAGACAAAAAATATCTAAATCGGTTGCAATTATTTTTAAAACCAAAGAACTGTTAAATAGAAGTTGTCTGCATACGCTTTATTTTTCATTTATAGTGCCATATATGTCCTGTTGTGTAGAGGTTTGGGGTAATGTTTATAAAACCAATAGTTAAACTTCAAAAAAGAGTAATTAGATTAATAAAAAATGCTGTGTTTTTAGGTTCCACAAACCCACTATTCTTAAAGTCTTCTGCTTTAAATTTTAATGACATAGTGTATTTAAAAACACTGGAGTTACAATATTGAGTAAGAATAAACAGTCTTCCTGATGGTATTCAAAGGTTTTTTAAGTTACGGGGAAAATAATTATAATTTAAGGGGGTTCTTTATTTTTGAAGTACATAAAGTAAGAACAAATATGAAATACAGATGTGTTTCAGTATTGGGTGTTAAATTGTGGAATAATTTAAATGATGAAATTAAGTTTAGTGATTCTCTTTTAAGTTTCAAAAAGAAGCTAAAAAGTAAATTAATTGTGAGGTATGGTTTATAGTAGTCAGTTGTGATGAYGGTGGTGGTAATATATTACAAATTTGTTTTGCATGTACGGACAATAATAATGATATTGTTGATAAAAACTGTATTAATGATTTGTATATAACCAGGATGTAGTTGAAGTATATGTGTGTGTTTTTTGTGTATTTTGTTTTGGGGAATCCATTATGAAGTGTAAGGTGAGGCACAACAAGCCACTGGCTTCTGCCTCGACCTGTTTGGTCATACAGGGTTAAAGTTTTGTTTGTTTTTGTGTGGAGTGTGCTTTAATGTGACCAAATAAAGTCATTCATTCATTCATTCATTCATTCATTCATTCATTCATTCATTCATTCATTCATTCATTCATTCATTCATTCATTCATTCATTCATTCATTCATTCAATGATAAGTCCTGGCACATATTGTGTCCTTGAACAAAAACACAAGAAGATGAAGTCAAGCAACAGATGCAAACTGTCAGTTTACCAAATGTAGAAATAACTCATTGTGTTTGTTTTATAGTTAAATAGGTGAATTATGATAATTTTGCTGTTCTTCAGTGGAGCTGCACAGTTAAACTTACCGGCTGCTGTTGTTTTGTGAGTCAGAAGCTGAAACGTTACAGTTAAGGATGTGTTACTTTGTTCAGTTACAAGTTCTTTTTATTCTCTGGTTTGATGAGCACGAGTGGCTTCATGTCAAATAAAACAGCTGTGCTATGAAAAGAAGGGACAATCAGCTCTTATTGTGAAGGTCCTGTGGAGCGAGCTGAGCAGGTAGAAGGACAGTCGACTGGAAGCGTATAAAAAGCCATCAGTTCCAGTTTGAATCCAGGTCAGCTCGTCACACCAACCTCCTGGGCTTATTTATAGAAGGAATGGCTGCTTTGCTGTGAGACACTTTATCAGCTGAACTTCCTCCACATGGAGGGACTGAGGGGGTATTTTCAGCAGTTTGGGTGTGAGCCATGTCATTACAGAAGTCAGGAAACTGTTGTCACAGAGTGGAAACTTAGTGCTGCTGGAGGTAGATCTGACACTGGTAACCACATCCTGCAGACCGCCCGCCGTCTCTGTGACTGTGCTATGGCTGTCAGTGTGTGTGTGTGTGTGTGTGTGTGTGTGTGTGTGTGTGTGTGTGTGTGTGTGTGTGTGCTTTCTGACAAAGTGTTGCACATATGCATGCACCTTGTAGCACATGAGCTAGATCAGGGCTTCTTAACCTTTTTGACCCCAGGGCCAATTTATTGAACATAAAGTGACACGAGGTCCAGTCAGACATTACCAATGTATGGATCAAAATGATAATTATTATAAATCTTGGTTTAATTTTTATTGTATTTACATCATAACTAAACTAAATACACTTACAGTTTAAAAGTGAAACTCCTGTTAATCACAAGACATGATTA
>NW_013952867.1:343045-344756 GCF_001266775.1 Austrofundulus limnaeus
GGTTAAGAATCTCTGAATATTATGTGCAGAGAGACACTCTGTCAGCATCTTGCAATAACCAAACRATGGTTCTGTTGGTCCAGTTTGACCAGCCACCAACCACATTAAAAGAGACAGTAAGTTCCAAGTCCAGTTCTTGTGTTGCAGGGTTTTGGACCCTAGTAAATAAATAAAAGTGTGTGTCAGACAGCGGTGGTCATGGCTCCTCAGCGTGTAAACTGGGATGTTCTATTCAAAGATGGGTTTAAATCTGTTTGCTGCCTGAGCAGCTTGATTTCTAATCAGGAACAAGGCGTTTGCAGCGGTGCGCTAACAATGCTTTGTTTCCTGCGGAGCCTCAGGAGACGTGCGGTGATGAGAGGATGTCTCGACAGTCGCCCTTTCCTCCGTGTTTCATTACGATGAATGGAAAGCAGCACCTGAAGTGCTGATCAGCGTGCTCGCTTCTGTCATCTCCAGCTTCCTCAGCTGCAGTCCTGACACCATCTTCTACCTGAGACGTCTCCCTTTCAGAGCTTTGTTGTAAAATATTACTGGGGGCAGTTTAAAGGCATTATTAGTCCTTTACGGATGTTTTATTTGTTCTTTCTTGCAGTAAAATTGACTCAAGGTTTTATTAAATACCAACAGTTTTTGTGATTCTGTTGTCTGCTGTGAAGCTTTGACTGCTTGTCAGAGAAAATCATGGGCCAATAAAAGTGAGTCAAAGCTTGTCTCTGGTTATGTTCTGAACTCTGGTTCCTCTCAGGTTCTGCTGGGTGATGACTCTGCCACACGCACCTCATGTGAAATCTGCTTAGTTTGTTCCCACATTCTATTTTTTTTTATCATTTTCATGGTTTTTAATTCTGTGTTTATTGACATTTTTTCCCATGAAAGTGTCAGTTTATGTGGTGGATCCATAGAGTTAAATACCACTAGAGTGAGCCCTGCCTATCCCGTCCACTGTTAGCATCTGTGAACACTGCAGCAGCTGGATCTGTCTCACACATCATCTGCAGTGTTTTTGTTATATTAATTTTATTCAACAATCATGTAAAACATCAAATATATACCAGAAAAATATATAATTTATAAATAATGATCTAAACCAGACCTGTAACTTAGACTTTTTAGCTAGTTGAAAATTTTTGACTTTAACGAGTAATAAAGTATATTTATTATTTCTTACTGTCATAAATATTAATAATTATTATTTACCAATCAACACTTAGAAAATATTCACTTCTTGCCTGGTTATAAGAAACTTGTCCCTACTGGTATTAGCTAACCAGCTTCTCAGCAGGTCAGGTTTGTCTAACAGAAACCTAAAAACAGTTAAATATCTAATGTTTATTAATATTAACTTTTAACTTAAAGTAGCAAATCAGTACATTAAATCCTATAGCAGCAGAAGTAAGGAATAACTACGGCAAATCAACCCGAACTATAGTATTTATCAAGAAGGAAGTGTCTGCCTCAGTTAGTTCCACAAGAGAGGAGCTTGATAACTGAAAGCTCTGCCTCCCATTCTACTTTTAGAAACTCCAGGAACCACAAGTAAACCTGCAGTCTGAGAGTGAAGTGCTCTGTTAGGAAAGTATGGAAAACTCTGTGTGTGTGAATTAGTGCTGGGCGGTATACAGTTTTGTACCGAATACCGGGTTTTATTTTTGTTATGATATGAACATTTTGAATACCGGACAATCTGGTTTAAATAGCGGAACGTTTC
>NW_013952867.1:350795-351903 GCF_001266775.1 Austrofundulus limnaeus
TATTTATGGTTTGTGGTGTTAATGGGCAAAATATGGAAAAGTTCAAGGGGTATGAATACTTTTGCAAACCACTGTATTTGTTCAAACTGTCACTATGTCCTGACAGTAGAACATGAGACAGATAATTTGTTTTAAAAAAAGCTTGTCTGGCTGCCATTTGAATTGAAATTAACAGCTCAACTTAAGCTTCATCAACAAATGTCATCAGAGTCATTCAAGTTTTATTTGAATTTTTTCTTTACTGCTGGTTTTAGCGCTTAGCTGTTGTTTAAATTTTAGCTACTGTTTTACCCATTTTAGTTATTTTTCTGTTTATTGTAACATTAAGTTGCTGCTGGTTTTAATTTTTATTTACTGATTTGCTTGTCCTAGCTTTTAGCTTTAGTTTTGTTAATTTTTTAGCTGTTATTCTGGCAGTTTTAACTTTTGTTATTGTTCTGCTTATATGAGACACTTTTCTGTTTATTTTAACTGTTATTTACGGCTGGTTTTAGCTTTTAGCTTCTGTTTTGGTGGTCTTTGTTTTTAACTTTTTTAAATTAATTTTAGCTACTATTCTGGCAATTTTATCCAGATTTTAGCCAATTTTAGTCTAAGAGAATTTTCTGTTTGTGTTATTACTTCTATTATCTGCTGGTTTTAGCTTTTAGCTACCGTTTTGCTAATTTTAAGTTTTCAGATTCTCTTTATTGTCATTCAAACGTAACGTCAGGGATGCAGTGTAGAATGTTTAGTTTTAGCTATTATTCTGCTATGTGCAGATTTTAGCTACCATTCTGCTGGTCTTACATGAGTTTGTTTGCTAATTTGAACTTTTGTTTTTGATTATTTCAACTAACAGAACAAGTTTAGCTTTTTCAACATGTTTTAGCAGTCGTTCAGGTTTCAGTGTTCACATGACAGTTTTTACAGAAAATCTAGTTTCTCTGATTTATGTTGACATAAACAGCCTCCTGAGACCCTGCGTCCTCATATGAGGACATAGCATTTTTGGCTCTCTGCACTTTCTTTAAGCCCTTCCCCATGAGCACAGTTCAACTCTGGTTCAGGTCTGTTTGGTTCTGCTCAGGTGTGTGTGTGTGTGTGTGTGTGTGTGTGTGTGTGTGTG
>NW_013952867.1:352688-353781 GCF_001266775.1 Austrofundulus limnaeus
TGTGAAACTGTGTTTTTTCAACATTAACAGAATATCAACAACGTTTTGCACATTTGTAATGGAAACGCAGCTATACTGACTAAAATCTCCAAAACATAATTTATAATTATCTGTGACTCTGACAGCTTTTGGACCTAAATTAGTCTCAGGATCTTGTAAATATGGCAGCAAAATCCTCCCACCTGATGTGAATTCTTTCTTCAGTTTAAGGTGGACTGGAGTCCTCAGTGTTCGTACTGGTTCATGTTTTGGACTTTACTGGGACATCATGGCTTGAAGGATGCTTTGGTTTTTGTCATCCTCTGAACTCTTCACCCAGCTGCTGCTGCTGACACTGAGCCAACCTGACACAATGGTGTCATGGCAGGCCCCGCCCATTTCCTTTGATTGGCAGGAGCAGGGAGGGCACAGGCTACTGTCCTCCACAGCATATGGAGGAGAATGATGGGAGCAGACCAGTGTTTACTCAGAAAACTCACATCAGCACCGTGGCAGGATGTGAGCGTGTCGTTTTAACTTTTTAAAAATCTCAGTCAGAAGAAAACACTGAGAAGTGTACAGCATCTTTTAAAAACTAGTGTCTGTTTGGTTTCTGACAGTAAGCAGGCTGAGGGGCACGCAGACAGGTGGGAGACTGGAAGCATGACTTTTAATAAAGAAGCGTGCGGAGGCACACTGCTTGCAGACACTCCTTATGTTAAAAAAAGTGTGAAAATGAGATTTTCAGCTTCAGGTATTTAGATTCTGCTACAGGAGGAGATGCTGCGTTGAAGAAGCTGCTCCAGCTTTGTTTACGTTGTTTTTATTCTACTTTATCACTCGAGGTTTTTAATCCACAAATCTCTTCTTGTTGCTGGAAAAGAGATGTTGTCAGCCAAGGTGTCTGACTTTAGCTGTGTGTTTGTTGAGAGAGGTTTTGGTCACAAGTAGAGCTGGGCGGTATGATCAAAATTTTATATCACGGTATTTTCAACATTTTCACCAGTTTCACTGTATTTGATGGTATTTTTCTTTTCATCACAGCTCAGCTGATAATAAAATGTACAAACCCTGCTTATTGACTTTTTTCTTTTCCTGTAGCTCTGTCTGTGTG
>NW_013952867.1:354166-356056 GCF_001266775.1 Austrofundulus limnaeus
GTTTACTACATTCAGCGATGGTGAAAACTGGGTGTTTTTTAAACATCAGTCAATATAAGCAGCAGAATCGCCACCTGCTGCTGCAGCTAGCTGCTCCAAACATTAGCATGCTAACGCACATAGCGGTGCAGTAAGGAAAAATGTCCCCTGGGAAACAACAGTTCACTGGCGGCCGCGACGAAACGTTCCGCTATTTAAACCTGTATGTCCGGTATTCAGAAAATTCATATCATAACAAAAATAAAACACAGTACTCGGTACAAAACTGTATACCGCCCAGCCCTAGTCACAAGCACAAAGCTGTGAATCAGAGCGGAGCTGACTGGGTGTCAGGCTCAGTGCTGTAGGGCTGAAATGATTCCTCGAATAATTCGAGTAATTCAATTACAAAAAATCCAAGAGGCAAATTTATCTGCCTCGAAGCTTCGTAATAAATACATACTGTTATAATCAGCGCACTTTCGTCCGCCCGGAATGTTATTTGTGTAACACACAATGCTATGATGTTAGCGTTTCCGCTAACAGTTAAAGGCCCCCACATACTCGGGCGCACACGGTCCGCGGAGGTCCACACGGACTCAAGCACAAGTGCACCTCGCTGCTGCCAAAGCGGACGTCCGCCGGACTGGACTGCGCAGAGATAACTTTTTTACATCCGCGTATGCGTACTCGATGTCGCACAATAAACAGCCCGGTGAGAAACAGGACCTCGGACTGTCGACGCGTCACGCGTGTATGCTTGCTAAACGCTATACTTAGCTTCAGAAGAAGACGAAGAGTGCCGAAACGAAGCGCTCAGAAAAACGACAAATTATAAAAAGCATGGGAACATTTAAAACTAAACAGAAAAGACGACAACGCACAACGCTCTGCACATCCTCAGTGTGTCTGCACCGGAACCAAAACGGCTGCTGCATGACCCGAACGAGTCCGGGATTAACCACAAGTATTTGTTTACGATCACTTTGTAAAACACTTTGGTTACCTAAATCTGTGCTAATCTGTCAGATTACAGATGTACGAGGAGGAGGTGTATTTAAGCTAACGTTATTTGTGCTGACTAATCACTGTGACCTGGCAGGTTTTATTAAACACTGTGTAAGTTGTGTGATTAAAAACAAGACTTACTGTAAGTTTGTCAGATTAAAATAAAAACACAACAACAGATTGACAGCTTGAGCTGAAACATGTTTATTTGTTGATATGATTTTATCTTAATTTAAATTATACTTGGAGTAAATGTTTCAAGTTTTAAAGTATTTATAGAAGATAGTTGGATTTCTTTAATTATTTGCTGCTGCTTTTTATGACTTTAGCCTTCATTACTGCTGTTATATTTGTTTATAGCTAAACAGTCAAGACTAAATATTTTATTGCCTAAATGGGAACCCTGCATCAACCTAATAACTATTTAACAAAAAGTTTTGTTACACTGACAAGTGAACTCTACAAAACTCAATATTAACCATTTTACTTATTAAATTTATAACAAAAAATGACATTAAATTTTTCAGTCCATAACAATAAATTTACAGCATTTATATTTTTCTGTGATGTTAAAATGATTGAGTGACAGAGTGTTTTTAATTAATGCCTCCTCAAACCTCACATACAACTGGAGTTTAAAATACATTAATTAATACAACTGGTGTCATTTTACTTTGAATGCAGCAGGGTCATCAGGTGTAGATTACCCCTTCACAATATTAAATAATTGTATTTCTCATAAAATAAGCTTAAATAATTACTGCAGAACATGACGATTTTTTATATCCTATTACTCGATTAATTGTCAGAATACATAGATTAAGTAAGTAAGTAAGTAAGTAAGTAAGTAAAGTTTTATTTATAAAGTGCCTTTCACAGAAATATATTCACAAGGTGCTGTAC
>NW_013952867.1:356266-357848 GCF_001266775.1 Austrofundulus limnaeus
GACGTGACATGTTCGTACGAACCCTTTGTACGAACAAAAGTAAGAGAAATTTAGGAGAAGAAGACAAACATGTTCTTACATGAGACCTAATGTTATCAAAGGAGCTCAGATTAAAAGGGAGTTCATTCCAGAGCCTGGGGGCCACAGAGGAGAAGGACCGGTCACCACGGGTCTTAAAGCGAGTGAGGGGAACCATAAGATGTTGATCCTGTGAGTGGAGGTCTCCTCTGGGGTTGTAAGGTGAAATGMGACTTTTAATGTATTCAGGTGCTTGGCCATGAAGAGCTCTGAAGGTGAGGACCAGGACTTTGAACCAGAAGCCAGTGAAGTTCTGCTAGGATCGGGGAGATGTGGGTGAATTTGGAGGTTCAGGTTAGGAGTCTTGCTGCTGAGTTTTGGACAAGTTGAAGACGATTTAACTGTTTCTGGTTAAGACAGGTGAACAATTTATTACAATAGTCTAAGCAGGTAGAAATGAAAGCTTTAATCGATGACTAAAATAATAGTTAGCTGCAGCCCTACAGTGCTGCATCAGAGGTTTCAGGAAGCTGAAGTCTGAGACTTCTTCTGCTTAAAGTTGCTTTTCTCATTTGACGTGCATCCGATGGAAAAGCTTTACAGTTCAAAAAGCTTGAAACTCCACAGTTTTTGAACTGAGAAAAGGAAGAGAAACGTCTGTGAAAAGTGAAACAAAAATAATATTTTAATTCTTTTTAGTTAGCTCTTTATTGTTTTTAAGAATAAAAGGGTCTGTAATCTTTTCTGATTAAGAAATCACTGTCAGCACTGTTCAGACCAAAGACAGCAGATGTGCCTTTAGTTCATGCAATTAATGGTGTTAGTGCGTATTTTTGTCTTATTTTTACTATTTTAAAAGAATTTGTTCCTTCATTGTCAAGAACTAAAACTGATCTGCTGGAAGCAACCATGAGCTCACACTTCCAGCATGTTTGGTTGTGTTGTCCACAGTCATGCTGTGCAAACAAAGCAAACCAAAGAAACAGGAGATGAAGGCTGCTTTGTGTCGTGACATTTTGAACACGTGGGTGGTCCCACGCTGCTGTCATGATGCCGTCCCACGTTTAGTTTCTTGCTCTTTCAGACTCCTCAAAGGTCAGAGTTGYAAAGAGGTGAACAGTTGATTAACTGCATGAATTTGCTCTGCAGTGGTCTGAAAATGAACTAATGGACCTCATCCTGTCTAAGCTTGGTAATCTGTATTTTTATTCTGGAACAGTGAGGAGGCAGAAATATGAATGAGGGTTCGCAGGAACAAACTGCAGTCACAGCTTTAGCTCTGGGTTTATTTAATCCGGGTTAGGAGGTGGTGACACCGCAGAGCCCGTCCAGTGACACTGGATAAAAATATATACAATTTGTGGCCACTAGATAATTATTGCAGTGATTTCCATGCAGAGACTGTTGATCGTTTACATGGAGGCTTGATTTTATTTTAATGAATAAAGGATTGAGTGACATACTTCAGACACGTTAGGCACGAAGTACCGTATTTATTCGTGTATAATACGATCTCATGTATAATACGATCTCATGTATAATACGATCTCATGTATAATACGAT
>NW_013952867.1:357930-360087 GCF_001266775.1 Austrofundulus limnaeus
ACCAAGCACTTTCCAAACCTGGAAATGACTCTGTTAAAATTCAAGCATTTTCAAGGATTTCAAGCACCCGTACGAACCCTTACACATAGTCCACCAGGAGGCGCCAACACAAAAGTCAGAGACTTCACATGAGATTTGGACCATCTTGTGGGGGAAAAGCAGATTACTTCCTACTCACGAGCGCCCCCTCTGGTGGGGAAACTTTTTTCATGGATACAAACTTTTTCAGAACACCGGTAGACGGCAGCCATTACAGACGAACATGTGTTTGTTGTTCCAGGAGCAGCTCAGTCACACACTAATGTCATTAGTTTGTTATCATTACTAAGGTGCAGGACTGATTTATTCTCTTTTTTTCACATCACGTCTCCTGATGGATCTGTTATTATCTCGCTCTGAAGCATTGCTTCAGCTGCTTTCTACGACGTGGTCTCATTTCCGTACTCAGGCATTTTGCGAATGAAGCTGATATTTCGGTTAAAATACATAAGTAAATATATCTATCTGAGTATAGTACCACCCCCCAACTTTATGGATGATTTTGTGGATTTAATTTTACGTATTATACTTGAATAAATATGGTAATTCTCATCTTTATATGCTGCAGCTATTAGACGCAGCTGATGACTACAGTTGCATTTATGGAAAAAGCTTTATTTTTTWAATTTGAAGCTCAACACTGAGAACAGACTCCTCCCTCACACCGAGCTTCGGCTGGCTAAGGAGTCGTTATGTTGCGTTCAGGAACACAGTAAAAAACGTTTCCTGACACACACCTAGGGCACTCATTGTCATTTCAAAAGTACTGTGAAAGATGTGCTGTTATTTAACATACACCAAATAATTAATGTAGGGTACCTTTGAACAGTTAAAGACAAAAATATATTCATATAGTGTATTATGTGACTTAGATAGTGGCTGCTCAAAATTATCTCATAGCCAAATATTTATTTCATGGCCACACACTATAGATAAAAATRTAAAATATAGATTACCAATAGAAAATATAGATTACCAATATAAAATATAGTTCAATTTCAGTATTACAATATTTATGTTGTGGCCATGCATTGTCTCATGGTCATACATTATCTTGTGACCACTGAACATCTCTTGGCCACACGTTATTTATCTAGTGGCCACAATTTTTTACTCTATCTTATATATCTTGTTGCCACACATTATTTATCTTGTAGCCATGTATTTATTTTGTGGTCACACATTATTTATCTTATGGCCACATACTATTTATCTTGTAGCCATGCATTATTTATACAAAATGTGTGGCCACAAGATAGTAATGTGTACTTTTGTTTTAACCAGTGTCACTGGACCGGCACCATGTGACAACGATCATTCAAACCTTCAGAGGTCAGGTTGACTAAGTTAAATACATTTTTGGGTTTTGCTAAGATTGATTTGCTGTGACCTCAGGACTGAATCAAGTTAACTCCAAAAGTTAATCCGTTGTCTTTGTTAAACCAGTGATTAAATTCTGAACGTTCTCATTAAAATCCATCCTCTGCTTCATGAGATATTTGAAATATGATAAATATGATGCTGGATGAAAGCTGCTCCTGATGTGAATCATAAACTGTTCAGTGTTGGCAGCTCTTTCAGGCTAATTCACACGAACATCAAATGTTTGTCGAATGTATAAAGTTAGTTTTAGGTAGTGAGTGAGTCAGCTCCACACCAGCTGCCTGCTCCCCTCTGGGATGAAGACAGACAGACTTGTGGGGGTCTTCAGCCAAGCAGCTCCTCCAGTAAGCAGGTGGCAGCTCTTTGTGCAAGGGAGGAATAATTAATCAGCAGAGAGGGCTGCGTGAAGAAGGAGGGAAGGAAATGTGAAGCAAAGAGATGAAAGATCCTTTCAGTTCAAAGTGAGCAGCCAGTGATTAGCCTGGTCCTTCCTGGATCTGCAGAGACCCTGAAGGAGCACGTCCTGCAGTGTGGGTTCAGCAGGGTCATGAACAAAGTCATCTATGTACAAATGCAGAGAAAAACATTCAAACTGAGTTAAAGAACGTGTTTCCTGTTTATGACAGAAAAATAACGTCATTTTATGTTGTAGGGGATATGCTGTTGTCGATGTTATGGACGATGCTATATCATAAATACCTCGTAATTATTAGCATAACAAAGGGGCACCACCTG
>NW_013952867.1:362198-365599 GCF_001266775.1 Austrofundulus limnaeus
TTTATACTTCTCATCCAAACACAATTAAATTCACTCTATAGGAGACACAGTTTATCAGGAGAGGAGTTTTTAATATTAACAATCAGGAGTAACGACTTTCTACTTCTTACCTTTTAAAAAATGTAGTGAGTAGAAAGTACAGATAATTGTGTAAAAATGTAATGAATAAAAGTAAAAAGTACGCAAAAAATAACTCAAGTAAAGTACAGATAACCAAAATTTCTATTTAAGTACAGTAACAACGTATTTGTACTTAGTTACTGTACAGCTCTGTAAACATGTAGCACAGTTTGATAGTGATGTGCAGATTGATACTGAAATATCGATACTACAGATACCAGAACTTTATGCTCTAGAATCGATACTAAAATCAAAATATGGATACTTTGATGCTTCAGTTATTTTACATAATGTTTATCATTAACATGAAAATAGTGGAAAATAACTAAACTGTTCAAATCTTGTCTAAATCATATGTGGTTGGAGGAACTACTTTTTCTTCCACTTGGGTAAGCATATCCATCAGCACAGTGGCACGTGCTCAGTCTGTCACTCAGTCTGTACATGTATGGCAGGTCATTTTAACATAAAATCTGTTTTGTCTGACAGTCTGTAACCAGACATGGGTTTTTACGATGTAAAAACAAGTGTGCATTGCCATGTTGCATGTCATTGCAGCATGGCTTTGCCTGCAGCATTGGACTTGCAGAATGAAATGGGACCAAGTTCAAATGTGTTTTCTATACCAGCTTGTGCCTGTCACGTCAGCAGGTGTTTGTAATTAAGGTAATTGTGTGACAATATGAATTTGGAGGAGATTTTTTGTTAAAGTTGCGTTAGCTGGGTTTTGAACCCTGATCTCCCACATGAAAGTCCATGACACAGACCATTAGACCAAAGGAGCTGTGGCAGGGTGTGGTGCCAGGGGTTGGTTTCTATGTGTGCAGAAAGAGGCCACATTGCCAATACAATTATTGACACAAAATGCATAATATTACAACAATAGAGCAGTATTAAGATAATATTATAGTAAAACATTAAAATACAATCATATTAGTATTGTAAACACCAAACTATTGAGATTAAATATTAAAAAACTATGGCGCAGTATCAAGTTGAGTACAGCTGGGGGCAGTATTGGACCATTACAAGGCCCCATTGACTCCCATTATATGAATTTGGAATAAAGTTTAAACATTAATATTTCAAAAAACTACAAGTTGTACAGGTACCAAAAGTCATAGCCATCATTTGGCACAGGAGCTTTACAGATATAAATTACAATGACAGCTCTAGGACAAAGTATGCAGGAGGAGAAGCACGGCAAAGTGGAGATGACTTGGATGGGAAACGAATCACAATAGTGTGCATTGCATTGGCAGTGCACACTGATTAGATTCTAGATGAGGGGTTCCAAAACTTTTTTAATGCCATGGCCCTCCAAACAGCATTAGCTCTGGATAAGGACCTTCTTGTAAACACACAAACAACGCTACAAAATATACAAAATAACAACCTTTAGAATGTTTTTTCTCACTTTTGTTCACTATTCAAAAATGTTTTTATTTATTTAGAATAAGAATTTTAAATTGTGCTAAACAAATATAATGTTAGTGTTAGAAAGACTTTTAAATTAATAATAATACTATGTCATGTTTTATTTATAAAGTGGTTATTTGAAAAGTGCTACTCTTTAAGATTTAACAGACACATTATGTGTTTATCACAAAGTATCAGTATGGGATCAGTATCGCCGATACCAGATTTTACTCTGTATCAGTATCGTAAAGAAAATTGGCAGTATCAAACACCACTACAGTTTATGTGAAGTGGGGTTTGGGTGATATTGGCAAAAGAAAAAAAAAGAATCTTGATAAATGGTGGAATTTAACCACTTATGATTATTATAAAGATTAATCCCATGGAGTCCCTGGACACACAACCTCATCACATGACCAATTAGTCTAGTGGGAAAGATACGCTCTCTCTAAAAATCTGTTCCAATTTGTGTCAAAAGTACAGACTTCAAGCTAAACACCAGTTTTTAAATTGTGTCGATAGGTCAAGTTATGTCAGGGTTCCTGCAGATCCTTAAAAAGTCAATGAATTTTTCAATCCAAAAATAAGGCCTTAATTAGCCTTAAAATGTCTTAAATCAATCTGTCACAAGTCTTAAAAATGTTAACACATTGTAAATAGGATGATTGTAATTCAAATCAAATATTAAAATAATTGGTAACGTTTATTTTTTATATATTCACATGCAAACAATCCGCTTTGACATCACTTCCTGTTATTTCACATGCAAACATTCCCCTTTGACATCACTTCCTGTTACTTCACATGCAAATATCTCAACAACCGTCCATCTGAGGAATGAGAAATTATTTTTGTAATATATTAATAATGTTGTCTTTCCAAAAACGCATTCACTTTTCTTACAGAAAATTGATGTCACAGACACTTTAAGGTTTCATCTGCAGCAAATTGTGGTGAAGACCCCACTGGGGGTCCTAAAGCTCCACATTTTGGGTTGTTAGAGGATTTTCCAGAAATTAAATTAAGTTTAAAACTGACTGCTAAGAATGTTTCTGCTATAGATGATGAAAAAGCAGTTAGATATGAATAAAATAATAGGTCTATTAGCAATATTTGAATACTTCAACCAAAAATTCATGAATTTCTGCCAGTTTTTATTTTTATTTTTGTCATTTGTGTTTATTATGAAATTGGTCTTCAATTTAATTTCACTTGGCATTAAAAAGTCTTAAAAGGTCTTAAATTTAACTTGGCTTAAAATGTAGGAACCATGTATGATAAATAATTTACAACACTTGTTTTTATTTTTTAATGTTCATCATATTTGAAGTGTGTTGCAGCGAGAGGCAACGATGGAGGAAAAACATTGTGAGACAGAGTGAGGGCTTAGGAAGCAGGTTGTTCATTATTTGGATAAGAAAAGAGAAAAACACAGAGCGGAACAATACGTATTAATCACCAAGTGCCAAATAATAACCGTTAAAAGTTTTTCTGACAATGTCACACTATGATTTTTCCCAACCCTGATGTGACGTCTTGTCTGCACACCTGTTGCTCCTCAGTCAGCACCCGTGATCTGCCTCTAAAGGCCTGAGTTGGCAGTGGTACGACACGTCTCTTTTCCTCTCCGACGACACACAGCAGCCTCCGAGCAGCTCAGGAATCACTCCGTCACTTCCCCCTGAATCAAACCTGTTTGATCTGTCTCTGCTGCTCATGTAAAGAATCAGAGCAGAGTGGTCTGTAGTCTGAGCCGGCTTCTGCTGTGAGCAGACAGGATTAGAGATGTTCTGCTGTGTTACACACACACACACACACACACACACACACACACACACACACACACACACACACACACACAC
>NW_013952867.1:367039-380948 GCF_001266775.1 Austrofundulus limnaeus
ATCCAGCTCACTGTTTTTTTACAGAAACCCTGTAAAAGCATCGCAGCTTTGCCAATCTCAGAGTGGTAAAAGAAAAATAATTCCTGTATCCACATCGTGATCCAGAACATCACCAAAATTTAAAGGTGTGTTCCTTGGACCAGTACACACATGTGGTAAAAATGTCATGACAATCTGTCCACAAGTTTTTGAGTAATGTTGTCCACAGACAGACAGACAGACAGACAGACAGACAGACGCGACGGAAAACATTACCTCGCCCTTGGTGGAGGTAAAAATCATAAACTTCTCACAGTAATCAGGAAAGTAAAAGTGCTTTTTGCACATTTTCTGATCAATTTGCTTCAACACATTATTTTTTAGAGTGCATAAACAACAAATTTGTAGCATGTCACAAGGCGTTAAGAAAAAGAATCATTTAATGTTTTAAATGCAACAAAATAAAAGTTGTGATTTAAAAAAAATACTTGGTGAAATTACAAATCCTCAAAAAATGACATAAGTACTGTAATGCAGTAAATGTTTGCTGTTATTATAYACAGTACCTCTGTATATGTGAGGTTTTTTTCTGTTTCCTTGAAGAAACTCAGGAGTTTTAGACTTTTTTGTAAAGTTAAAACCATCTTATGTGTTGAATAAGATGTCACTCAGAGTGTATGTTGGTATTAACACATACTAACTACTGATATATGAAACGTTAGCTCAGTATCTGTAAAAAGGACTTGGTCGTAGSTGTTTCAGTGTTTTTCGTTAGCTTCGTCAGCTATCTTGAACTGACTGAAAGTAGATCAGTTGTAGATGTAAGTCTAAAGATCATTTTCTGTAWATTTCAATGATCTTAGCATCGCACAAATCATGTTTTACAAGGCTTGACCAAATGTGTCTGTCATCATACGATGATCCTAATTTAACTGTGGAAATGAAGGTGGCAGGTGATGATTCCTTTGAGGAATGTTAGACCTGAGCCCTTTAATCAGGTCAGCAGCCGGTCTGTGGCGGTCCGTCCCCTCAGAGCTCTCTAATCATGGCGATGCTGACACCACCCCGTGTGTCTGTCTCTTCTGACAGCTCAGTGTCTGTCACAGCAGAGGGATGTTATTCCCTGCCGGCCCTGAAAGACACCCACTGTTTGTGTGAGTCATCTGGGGACCAAGCTGTGTGTCAGGCTGTCCAAACTGGTCCTGTCCTCCCCGACAGCGGGAGCTCTTATCAGTGGTGGAGTGGCAGCTGTAGAAAGAGCAGCGTGAAATGAAACCTGGAAGTGAGTCATGGCGTCGGATGTGTTTGTGTTCGCTTCATTCCTCGGCATGTTTCCCCTCATTCATCCACCTGTCCAGCTGAGAGCTTACATGCTACATTTATCAACACACCACTCAGACCAAGAGTGTCCAATCCTGGCCCTGGAGGACCATTATCCTGTATGCTCCAACACACCTGATTCAGTGAATGACCTCTTCATGGTAGAACAATCACCCAAAATCAGGCATGTTGGAACAGAAAATCGAGTAAAACATGCAGTATAATGGACGACCAGGACTGGATACCCATGGTCCAGTATTTCCTTGGTGGCGTACTTTTACCTGGTGCACATTTGGTCAATTTTAGGAGGTTGAGGTGAAGTCAGTGACCCTACAGGTCTGTCAGTAGTGGTAACTAGTGGTGGGCAGCGCTAATCCAAAAATTAGCTCCACAATTTCGAAAGCGCTTATGCCACAGAAAAACTAGCAGAAGCTCATTTTAAAGCACAAGTTCAATTCGACACTTACTAGCTGGCAATAATTCATGTACAATATATGTACAACACTGCCAACTAGTGGTGCAAGAACCTTTGTACAACTTAATTCTACAAGCGCCGATTGTTGGGGATGTGATTTCCTGAAACAGACCTTTAGGTCCTGGTGTAAAAATTAAAAAGTTGTTGAGGATTGCTAGTTCGGCTGCTTCTTTGTCTTTTTCTTTTGTTTGTTGTAGATTTTTCATTAAAGAAGCATCAATAAAGTAATTTTAAAACTGTTTATTGGAAAACTGAAGCGATGCATTCTGGGTACATGATGGATTTGATTTGTGACGGGAAACGAAAGCACAGAGTACAGGAAACTATCTTCACTTCAAAATAAGAGCTTGGATTTTAAAGTTTTCCAWGTAGTTGCTCCAGTTGACCACTAGATGTCAGTCTTCATCAGTTTAACATCTTTAAATCATTTCTGAGTCTCTAACCCCGTTGGCCGGTTGCTTCAACCATTTACGTCAAGTATTGAGCTCCAGCATTTAAACTTTATTTTTTATTTTTTTTAAATGAGCTCAGATTGTATAGTAAAATAAATCAATACATACAAAATTTAGTATGGATTACAAACGTTAACTGTTTTAGCTGGGACAGGGAGTTCTAAACATTGCCTTCCTGCTATGTAAGCAGACACAAAGCATTGTGGGAAATCAGAACCGTGACCCAAAGCAACAGTCAGCAGGATGTATACCTTCACAATAAGTGTGTTTATCTGGGAGGGGTGCTGTTGGATAGATCACATGTGTTGTGATTCATTGACAGTCATACCTTCTGCTATTCAACATAATGATGACTGGTAGATAATTAGTTATTAGTGGTACTGCTTTTTAATTTTAGAAAGCGCAAATCTGCTTATGTATTATAAAAATTAGTAAGACCGCTAAAGCACAAATGAAATATTTAGGTCCGCAATTAGTGGATTTGTGCTTTAGCGGGCTGGTGCCCACCACTGGTGGTAACCCTAGTGGCCCTTTACACTTTCTACAGTTTATACACCAAAATGTTGGCATTTAGTTATTAGGAGTTATTGTTTTTACACCACAATGTCTTGTCTTTAATGAAAAGGTTACACTTTCCTCAGCAGATCAGTCATCCTGGTTCCCTAATGCCCCTTTTCCACTAGTGCCACTTAGTGTAGTGTCAAAACGGTCGGTGTAGGTACGGGTCGGACCGGTTGGTTTTCCACTGATGTTCTAGTCCGGTTCCAATGGGTGTGTTTTGGGCAGATGGTGGAGATGGCTTTTAGGTATTTTGAAAAAAAAATCAATGGGTAAAATGAGAGATGGAAACACATTTGATGAATAACTTTTGAAATTTTAAACATTTGCAAAAATTTAGCCAATCAGTAAAGAACAGTGTTCTGACGTCGCATTTTGGTGTCAGCTGGGGCCGATTGGAACCACAATGAATTAGGTACTAATAAAAAGTGCCGGTTCCATGGATCTGGCCTAATGGAAATGGCTTGGAACCGTACCGAACTGTACTGACTCTACACTAAGTGGCACTAGTGGAAAAGAGGCAAAAGTTGTATTGTTTTAAATCTCATCCTTTTCAAATGCCTCAGCCAACCTTGGACCTCCTCTAACCCCCTCCGTCTCTCATCAACAGATTATAGAGAATGGGCTGTGTGCAATGCAAGGATAAGGAGGCAACCAAACTCACAGATGACCGAGACACCAGCATCTCCCAGGGAGCTGGGTACCGTTATGGGGCCGACCCCACACCGCAGCACTACCCCAACTTTGGGGTCACCGCCATTCCCAACTACAACAACTTCCACGCCCCTGTGGCACAAGGGATGGCCGTCTTTGGAGGCGTCAATACTTCCACTCACACTGGAACCCTGAGGACCCGAGGAGGGACAGGTGAGGTGTCTGCACGCTAGGACTGGGTATTGGCAAGAATGTGGTGATATGATACATATAACACAATGATATGATATATTGCAATACTGGTTATATATTTTGTATATATGTTTCATATTTCTTATTTCATCCATGTTTTCAATGGTTTGGCAAATGTGCCATTAAATCATTTGATAATATATTTGTGGCAGCTTTTAGATTTCTAATATTAATTTGCATGAATACCTACCTATCCTGACAGCTCTGACTGAAAGAAAGAGCGTCCCGTATGGGACACTTCCTTAAAATACGGGACATTCTGGCTAAAACAGGACAGTTAACCCTCAGCTCAGAAGGCAGAGGTTGTCGGTTTGATCCACTCAGAGTCAATCAGTACTTAGTGCTAACCAAAAAAAAAAAAAACTTTTTTCTACCTGGATTACTGAGATGCATCAGGACACTTAGTGCTAACGTTTACTCACAATGCTAGCGTTTGAGCTAGTATTATACTCTCGGGCTCTTTAGGAGTGAAGAAGCTAAATGGCTGAAAGACTGCTTTGTTTTTTCTTTTACAATGCATGAATGAGCTGCTGGTATGACATTTTGCATATTAATATACATATTGTACATACATATTACATATTTAATTAAAATGTATACGGTGCTTTAAAGAATCGATCACCAGGAAATGAAATATTGTGATATTTCAGTGTATCAATATTTACTTACACCCGTACATGGTATTCATGTTATTTTCAATGTTTGACCAAAACTGCTGTTACTCTTTCATGTATCAGCATGAAATGATCTTAGTTTAAAACTACAGCATAAAAGGTAAATGGTTTTCTTTATGCCTTCAAGGAGTTTCTAAGCATTCATTTTAAATACTAATTTCTTTCAACTGTGAGTCTGATCGAATATTTCCATCCTTTTAGAGAAACTCTGAAAGTAATCAGTTGATGTATATTTACAGCCAGTCAACATCAGGAAACATGGGTATTACTTGGTCAGTTGATGATTTGATGTGGTAGTAACTGAGAGCCATCCTCAACAGCTACCCTGAGCGCTAACACTAGGGGTGTAAGAAAATATTGATACACTAAAATATCGCGATATTTAATTTCCCGATACTGTATCGATATTCTAAAGCCCTGTATCGATTTTTTATTAAGGTTTAAAATGTCAACTTTCCTGCCAGCCGTTCATTTTTATGTTGTAGTTCAGCCTCTGACCACTAGTTGGCAGCAGTGAGCCAGCCATTTGGCTCCTCTACCTCTTGAGCACCAGAGAGTAAGGGTAGCATTAGCATTGTGAGTAAACATTAGCTTCATGCTCCGATAGCTGAATCTGAGCAGAAAAGACCGACACCCTCTGCCTTCTAAGCTGAGGTAAGGTTACAAACAGTTACTTATTTGTCACAATGTCTGGATTTTAAGACAAATTATGAGTTTCGTGTGCTCTTTTTTCCATCTGTAGTCAGCCTTCATGTTATGCAAAGGAGGCAGGCAGGCATGCATGTAGCGCATGCGGAGCGCCTCGAGTTAGGCACTCCCCCGTGTGTAAATTAATTTTAAAAACTAAAAGCTGCAAAAAATATATTTTCAAACTATTTATTGGCAAATTTAGTCTTATAATTGAAAACATGGATGAAATAAGAAATATGAAACAAATAAAATAAAACACATACAAAGCAGAACACAGCTAAATGTATTAGAAGTATGTTTGTAATATTAGAATTTTCTGAGACAATGAATTTTATTTATTTATTTATTTATTTACCAGTAAGAGGTTTTTATTTAATAGAATTTTTGGACAAAAAAATCACAATATATCACCTTGTTTACAGTATCGCAATATATCGTATCGTGACCCCTCTGTCATGATATGTATCGTATCGCCAAATTCTTGTCAATACACAGGCCTCGTTAACACATCTTGAGTTTTTGCATTAAACTGCATGATTTACAAGATTTGATTGAAACGGTTTTAAATCCATCCTTTTCTATCATAGAGGATCTTAGTTTAAATTCCTGCAAGTCTTAAATCTGCACACAAACACTTAACTCTGCAAATACAAACTGTGAGGGATTTTTTTTGCTGTTAAAGACTTCCCATGGCTTCCCAAAATCCCTACAATCCTGACCTCGCGGCTGCTGTTTTAATGCCCCTTCAACCCCAGACCACCCCCGTGAGGCACGTCCGGCTGGCATTAACACGAGGCTTTGTGCACTGAGCTCATTGTTGAGGCGGAGAATTTTCTTACTCAGGAAATCCTTTATGTTCCACTGAGCCGGGGCTGTTCTGTAGAGGAACTCAGCAGTTCTACTTTACTTATCAGGAAACCTCCAACTCAAAAGAGTGGATTTTTTTTCCCTGCGCTGTATAATCCAAATCCAGGCCGTGGCAGAGGAGCAGACCAGGCTTTAGCTTTTTAATTTTCTCCTGGTGGAAGAAATTTGGAAATAAGCCATCCTTCAGTTTTCAACCTTTTTTTTCATGTTGCTGCCTTCCTGATTTGCCACCACATGAATCACTCCAGTCGAACTGCAGAGGAAGCCAAATGTTATTAGTCATCTTATTGATTATCAGGTTTTTCTGTTGTCATTTTCTCAAATAGAAAGTCTGAGTTGGTCCCATGATGTTATGTAACTAATTGAGTGGCATCCCAGCAGACACTCTCTGAGGTAAATCAGTGAGGTTCTGCTGATCTAATGGAACATTCAGTGTTACACAATCTCAGTCCTGTTTACCTTGACTACTTTAAAACCACAAAGAGTTTCCRTCAGCCTGCTCCACTCTGCTTATTGTCACATGTGTAAGTTCATTCTGATCAGACAGATAACCTCGTAACAAGCTCCAATCTGAAGAGATGTGCTGAGGACAGGCTTCATTTAACATCACAGCTTCMCTTAAAACAAGTTGAAAGAACTCTTAAGTTTTGTTTTTCACTTACAGACAATTAAAGAACTAAAAACCCTCAAAAGTCATAGTTATATTTGGATTAGAGATGCACCAATATGAAAATTTCAGCTGATATCAATATCCGATATTATTAGTGGTGTTATCGCCGATAACCGATATTTACCGATAATTCACACACACACAAATTATTTGTATACATACACGCACAAACACACTTGGGTCTTTTTTTTGATACCTCAAATAAACAACCAGACCTCTGACATGGCTCTACTTCAGTTATTCCTGGCTGCACATGATCTGTTTGATCATGATCAAACAGATACCGCTCGACCAAACATTTTGTCTACCAAAACAGAAACACAAAGCTAAAAAATGGAAAAACAATATCGGACATTAATATCAGCCCCGTTTTACAAATCGGGCCGATACCGATATTCTAAAAAATGACCAATATTGGCCGATACCGATGTCAGTGCCAATATATCGTGCATCCCTAATTTGGATATTAACAAAAGTAATTCAAATAAAGTAAATTGCTAAACGACATCCAATGAAAACCAGATGTTACTTTTTTGGTTCAACATAATTATTAAAAATCAATCAGTCGATCGATCAATCAATCAATTTCTGTAATTCTGAGATTACTGCACCTGTTCACAGGTATTCTGTCCCACTCCTCATGAACAAACTGTTCCAGCTGTCTCGGGTTCCTTCTCCAGATGTTTCAGTTCCTGCCAAGATTTTGGCCATTCTTTAGTGTATTAGCTGTGTGYTTTGGGTCATTATCCTGCTTGAGAACATAAAACCTGCAACTGAGGTCATGTTTTCTGACAGTGTGCAGCACATTTCACTTCAGAAAACTTTGATAGTCCTCCTGATTTACTTTCATTATGCCCACTTTAGCTCACCAACCTTGGTGCCATCTGACTGGTGTACCTTGACCTTGGCGTTAACATCTAATCTCTTTGGAGGTTGTTCTGGACTCCTTGGTTTCTGTTCATATTATCAGTCTCTTTAATTTGTCATCAGTTGTTCTCTTGTRGACACGTCCGGGGAGACTATCTCCAGTCCCGTAGACCCTGAACTTCTAAATAATCTGTGTCAGAGGATGTAATCTATGCATAGAGGTGAGCCCAACTACATCTATTTGGTATTGTTGAACCTCACACACAAACTCCAGCTTCGTATCCATGAGTAATGTGATTTTCCATGTCCCTAACTTATTCTGTCACCAAGAACTGGCRTGACCAAGGATCTTTCCTTGCTCAACATGTAAAGTGAGCCCACAATGGYGKTGGCATATTGTCTTTCTGTCAGGCTTGGCCCAGCCAAGCCCCAGGAGCCAAGGCTCGACAGTCAGGTACTCACTGGCAAGCGCCCCCCCTAGACCAGGGCCCAAGGAGGGGTTCCCCGGTTTCCCTTCTCCAGCCAAGGTTTCTGGATGCAAMCGTTGCTTTATTCATCAAGGGTTTTGAATCAYTCTTAATCYGATTCCTCACCCGAGGCCTGCTTGCCATGGAAGACCCTACCAGGGTCTGAAGCTAAAAACTCCTCAGAGTCTCAAATGACATGTTAATGCAGTGTGATAAAGGTTATTGTTCAGTTCTGCTTTTGTTGGACCTGTTGTCCACTTTTGACACTTTTGACCATCTGACTATGTTGGACTGAGAAGTTGTGCTAGTATTTCAGTTCCTGTTTAAAATGGTTCTCCTCTTATTTGTCTGACACATCAACCTTTTTGGCTTCATCKACTTACAGATCCCATGCCTGTCTTGTTCTTTTTGGTGTTCCACGAGGCTCTGTTTTGGGGCCGTTGTTGTTTCTGCTTTATATTTTCCCTCTTGTCATCTTTTGAGGATATTTCCTATCATTGTTATGCTGATGATATTCAGTTGTATATCTCATTTTCTCTACATGAATTAACAAAATTGTGCCTTTTACTACGATGTTTGGATTCAATACAGAGCTGGATGACTAACAGTTTTCTTCAGTTAAATGAAGAAAAAACAGTGGTTATTATCTTTGCACCAGAAAAAATAACTCCAGCAGCGATAAAGCAAATCCTTGGGCCTCTTGGTAGTCTGGATAAATCTTCAGTTAGAAACCTTGGGATGACTTTTGACTCTGGTCTTCCACTGGATCATCATGTCTAATCTTTAGTTCGTTCCTGTTTCTACCATCTATGAAATATAGCAAAGCTCAGCCCCATTGTATCTCGTTCAGAAATGGAAATTTTACTTTGTGTTTTTGTTTCATCGTGTTTAGATTACTGTAATGCATTGTATACACGCCTAACTAAAACCTTTCTTGACCAGTTATAGTCTGTGCAGAATGCTGCTGCCAGGCTCCTGACTAGATCTTCTAAGTTTTGTCATGTGACTCCACTGTTAATGCAACTCCATTGGCTCCAGGTTCATTATCGAGTGAATTCAAGATGTTGGTTTTGCCTTGGCGAGCTCTGCATGGTCAGACACCACACTACATTTCTGAACTTTTACATTTTTACACTCCTGTCAGGGCTCTGAGGTCTTGTGAAAAAGACATGCTGATTGTTCCTTGGACAAAATGAAAGACTAAAGGAGACAGAGGTTTTTCGTCTGTGGCTCCAAGGCTTTGGAACTCTCTTCCTCTGAATTTAAGATCAGCAGAGTCTGTGGACTCTTTTAAAGCTCAGTTAAAAACTTACCTTTTTAAATCTGTGTTTAAATTTGCTCTATTTTTATTTGTGTTTGTTGAAGCACTTTGTGATTTCTGTCTTGAAAGGTGCTATATAAATAAAGTTTTACCTTCTTACTWACTGACTGACTTACAGCGTAGCCCCCAGGATCACAAAAGTATTCAAACTCCTCCACTATGTTAAGGTGGCGGTTCTGCAGAGGTTCTGTACTGTGAACAGATATGCACTATACAGGACAATTCTCTTACACCTAGAGGACATGATAAGACTTATCAGTGTAGCAGAGCTCATCAGTTCTTAGAAATCTGAGGTCACTTTTACCAGTCCCACCCAGGCCTGGTTACTAACAGACCTGTAGAATCAATGGTTCACTTAAACAGAACTATTATCCACAACTGGAGAAAACATGAGAGAGTGTCCTGATGCATCTCAGTAATCCAGGTAGAAATAATCAAAAAGAAAAAATCAGTAGWTCCTCTGGATGGTTTTTCTTTAGTGAAACGTTTCGTCTCTCCTCCAAGAGACTTCTTCAGTCTGATGAGTTTCAGGTGAACTCAGCCTTATAAGCTCCGCCTCCACATGGACAAACAGGTTAGTCACATGCAAAAGAGGACCATCACCTAACAATAGGCTTGATTTGCTCTATTGTTCATAGAGGGTCATGTGACCCATCACCTGACCCGTGTCGTGTCATTTGTATGTAGTGAATGCAGGCGGGGCTCAAAGTCCCCTTGTTTTTGTTTTTTCCCTCTTTGTGTTGGTATCATTGAGGCCCTGATTCACACCTTTTGCTCACAGGGGGCGGAGTCATACTTGCAATAACAGCGTTGTAGGAGGAGGACAACTGGACACGAAGGCCTCCACCTCTGTTTAATGGTGGACGGTTTTTCTTCACAAAGATGGCTTCCTTTACTCCTCTCTCAAACCAACGTTCCTCTCTATCAAGGATGAGAACATCTTCATCCCTGAAAGAGAAGTCACACACAAGACAGGCCCTGGAGCAGTGCGGTTATCCTAACTGGGCCTTTCTGAAAGCAGACAAGAAACGAGCAACGAGTTAAAGCCTTTCTGGAACGTTTTGTAAGCCCTGATATTTTTCAAAATTAGTTGCAGGATCTTTCTCAGTTGATCAAACTTTTTGTTGACACTTGTGTACGACTGCAGTTCAAACTGATTAATTATAACAGTACAGTGTTATTTTATTATTACCTCCGCCAAGGGTGAGGTAATGTTTTCGGTTGCATTTGTCTGTCGTTCTGTCTGTGGACAACATTACTCAAAAACTTGATGACAGATTGTCATGACATTTTTACCACATGTGTGTACTGGTCCAAGGAACACACCTTTAAATTTTGGTGATGTTCTGGATCACGATGTGGATACAGGAATTTATTTTCTTTTAACACTCTGAGGTCGGCAAAGCTGTGATGCTTTCACAGGGCTTCTGTAAAAAACAGTGAGCTGGATTGGACAGCACGGACTTCAAACTTTATAAAAGTAATGTTAAAACCACATTTAATGATGAATAATTTTTACCATATATGCACATTTACAGAACGTTTTATGACCAGGAAGTGTGTGACTGCACCATGAAACCTATTTTTCCCATTTCCTCAAACACACCACATTTCTGAAACAACCAATGAAAACAGTTTGTCTCTACTAGGCTTGTAAACAGAGAGCTGCCGGGCCTCAAAGTTTGGAGACGGGGGGAGCCAGGAAGCACTTTATAAAGAGAGTCAAACCATTACAAACTCATACAAGGAGATAAAACAGACGTTTTACATGGTGAAATGTGACTGATGGAAACTTAGGAGCTTAATCCCACACCAGTTTGACCATGAAGAACGTCAGCTGACCAGTCTGACTTTGTTTTCACATTGGACTCCACAGAGAAGAAATCCCATCATACTGCTGCTTAAATGTTCACTACGTCAGAACTTATTCAGTAAATGTTTCATCTCTGCTTTTACACATTAACTCTTACAGGATGGAGGAAACTGGTCTTGGCGGAGGTTTGCACTCTCCCAGTGCTTCTAGTTTAACTTTAAAGTGAAGTTACAGTTGTTAAATTAATGTGAATTTATTTTATGTCTCTGCCTTTATGAGGATTAGTGCCTTTTAAATAGTATTTAGTGTGTTCCTTCTTTCTGTTAAACCAAACCTTGACCCCAAAACCAAGGTTTGTGCCCACTTGTTTTATGAGTACTGTGACACTCCATACATTCATCTGACTGATTCCAGGCTTCGTCCAAATTTGCTCACATATTAAGTTTCATGTTCAACTTATTTTAGCTAAGAGCTAAATTTTCATGTTGCCTTTCAGTTTTTCAGAGAGCTGACTCTGTTTTCTGATCCTTCCTGCAGGAGTCACCCTTTTTGTGGCACTTTACGACTACGAGGCGAGGACAGAAGACGACCTCAGCTTCAGGAAAGGAGAACGGTTCCAAATCTTGAACAGCACGTAAGCCTCTGCCGCTGCTTATCAGACCCAACGAGAAGTGCAACATTTCCATTTTATCTGCGGGTTAAACGGGGCTTTGTGTTCGCTGCTGACAGGAGGAGAGTCAGATGTGTTTCACGATTCAGCTGAGGCCAAAGGGACAGCTCGTTCCAGGCAGACTTTAGGCTTCAGAACTTGGAATAGCTTAAAATAAGTCTCCTTTACTGCTGGAGTCTGTGGCGCTGCAAAACCAYAAATGTCATGTTCAGGGAGAAGAGAATGGTCTATTTTCTCACTGACACTTTGTCTGGCTGGGAGCAGGAATTCATAAACCTCGGTGGTTTGGTGGAGCATGGGCAACTTGTTGACCGTCTTGCAGCTCAGAATCCATTTTTATATTCAGATTACAGATTTAGCTTCTTGGCTCCATGTGGGAACAGCCTGAAATCTAAAGTAAAGGGTTCAGAATGCCAAAACTTTACGCAGGACCCTTTAACCAGACTAAAGTGGCAGCTTGAACATCCATTATGACAATGTGGAGAACAGAGAGTTTATTTCGGGTTTACAGAGGGAGGAGCAGGGTGTCCCGCCTGGACTCAKGAGTTCTGTGTTCAGGAGGACAGAGCGTACCCAGCTACACCCACTGTCTGCACGTTTGTAGAGGATGTGTTGGTTTTCACTCTCTGCCTGCAGCTTTCTGCAGCGGTGCAGTGACATTTGAGGAGACCTGTGGGACTGAGCTGTGACCCAGCTCTCCTCCAGTTCAGTCATGATGATGATGATGTTCAGTAAACTGCATCGTTACGGTGACATCAGTTACACTTCACCTTTTCGTCTTGAAGTGTAGCAGGTTAAAGATTGAAACTTGTCAAATAACATCTTACCTGTCTTGGATGACTTCAGTAAATACTGATAAATATTCAGACTTGGTTGGCATGTAGTGCACCTCATGAAGGACCTTTATCACCTTCACCTGGGCCTGCACACCCACCAGGCATCCTGTCACATTCCTGCAGGACCCTCAGATCTTTCTGGGCCATRAGACGAAGCAGGACGCCACTATTAGAGCCTGTCTCCTCCTCGCCCCATCACCTCCCTGCTTCCCACCAGACTCACTCATGGAGCTTCTCCTGACTGCACTGCCACCTGCTGGACAGCAGGGTTACAACCTGTGCCAGTCTGTACAGGAGCAGGAAGTCTCCCATGAAGCAGACTAGAAAAGGTGTTTTTTTTATTAACAGCTACTAAAAGGCAGATAATACCATTATTGTTTGGGTGTGTGCATTGAGCTGCTTGTTAGCATAATATCTCTTTTTAGTGAATCTTTCAGTAAATAATCATTGGATGCGAGTTTAAAATAAAATAATTTTTAGAGTCCAATTGAAGATGGCTGCCACAGCCAACAGAAAATTAAAAATAAAAATGGTTACATGAAACATCCTCCTCGTTCYTCACTCCAACACACTCCGTACAGTACGTCTGTTCTTTGTCTTTTACCTGGCAGCTGCATCCTAACATCCTACCAACACACCTCTGTCTCTCCTCTGGACAGCTTACTCCTGTCTCCACTCCTATAGTGGAAGCAGGAGTGTTTAAAGTTGTCCTCAGACATTAGCCATGTTTCCATCAAGGTTTTTAAATGTGCATTTTGAAGTATTGCATCAGAAAAGGTGAATGGAAACGACACGATTAAAAAAACATCCTCTGATTCACAAAAARGTTGATACGCTCGCTTGAGGTGGTTTTTTGTTTGTGCAAAAAAGAGTTCATGTGCAAAAGGAGGGATAGAAACACATTTGTCGAATAAGTTCTGACAGAGCAAACATTCACCTCACATGATTGATCAGCTGTTCTCGCTGTCTGAACGGTACCAGAGCGACGGCAGCAGGACCCTCCTGCTCTCAGCCTCTTCAGTTATTCCTGTAACATGAAAATAATTGCATTTCTTACATCTCCAGACAACAGTAACATCRCCAGAACTAGTTGAAATGACAGATTAATTACAACTTTCCTGATAGTAGCAACACGTTACTGATAACTTCTCTCCAYTSCAGGGGCGGATCTAGGATTTTTCTGAGTCAGGGGCCATCAAGGGGCCACAATATTCATAGAGGGGCCAAGTCTTTGTTCAACATCCTCTCATAAATTCCCAGATCATTTTACTCTTCAAACACTTGTAATGTAATGTATTAATTTTTTTAAAAAAGGTACCACTTTACAATAAGGCCCCCTTATAT
>NW_013952867.1:381332-384043 GCF_001266775.1 Austrofundulus limnaeus
TGGAACTGCATCCACCATCATCACTCCCAGGTAAAGGACAGATGAGTGACAGGACAGGAGCACTTCAGGGGGCCAATCAGATTTCAGCTGGGTCCATTGCCTCTGTGGCCCCGCCCCTAGAACCGCCCCTGCTCCATTGTCCTGAGATGTGTGGACCCTGCGAGTTTGTGACTTTTCCTTCCTGTTTACTACACACATGCATCTGACGTAATTGATTCGCTTCAAGCCAATTGATGAAAACACATCTGATTACATTTCTTTGTTTTTTCCTTTATGCAAAATTAAAAAAAATTGCTCAAAATTTGAATTAAAATTGGATGGAAACACAGCTACTGAGCCTCAGTTCTTGTGTGGTGGTAGTGACTGTTGTGATATCACATGTGGGTAAATAGACATTGACTTTCAAGGTTGGATCACTATCGTGAAGACGTGATGAAGAACCAAAACCTGTCCTCTGTTTATAAACCTAGCTGGAGTTGTTCTGGTCCAGTTGTTCTGGTCCAACTGCAGGCTGTAAAGACACACAGCTGTAAACATCTGGCTGTATGACTCGTCTCAGTCAACAGGCCTGTGTTTAATCTGACTCTCATCAGCCCACACCACAGACAGAGAACAGTTAAATCCTTTTGGAGACAATGGGTAGGCCTTTTGTTTGCCCTCGCTGTTGTTTTCTCCTTCATGTGGCAGTGCAGAGATGGTTGTGTGTGTGTGTGGGGGGGGGGGGGTACATACTCAGACGCCCCAACATTCTTCTCCACCTCAGGATTCAGATGCTGTGCCCCCTCAGACCCTGAGGGACCCTCTCAGAACTGAAGGAGGCGGGCCTGTGTTTGCCTGGGATGTCCCGAGAGTGACTCCATTTAGCAGAATTAAAGGACCAGCAGCTCCTCTTCCTGCTCCGTCTCCATCTTTAGCATCCCAGCATCTCAAACATAAACACACACACAAACTTTTTTGTGTATAGATGTGTTTATTTCATAAAGGTGACTAAAGAGACAGTCAAACCTCAGAGTCCATCCTAGTTCCTCTGGCTGCATTCTGGCTTTTCATGGTCAAACTGCAGGTGTTTTCTGTGGTCTTCTGCACCAGCTGTATTAATGTCTGTCGTTTGTCTKCTCTGTCTCTGTTTTAGTGAAGGGGACTGGTGGGATGCTCGCTCCCTGACCACCGGTGGCAGTGGCTATATTCCAAGTAATTATGTGGCTCCAGTGGACTCGATCCAAGCTGAAGAGTAAGTTGTGTGCTTGAAGAATTAACGATACTTTTCAACTGGATGTTCTGTGAAGCAGAGGAGTGACAAACGCATCATGAAGTGATCTTATTTGTCTGGTAGTAGCTGGGAGTCATCTTTTTAGTCACTTTAATTATTGACAGATTGCTTATAATCTTTGTTTAAAACTTTACCTTTAGTTTTTTTAAGCAGTTTTCTAAAAACAACCAAAACTTCTGGTTATTTTTCACTGTGTTGTTATTACTGTTCTAAAAAGAAAATTACAAGGACATTTTATGCTTAAATGGTAAATGTTAAATGGACTGTACTATATAGCATTTTTCTATCCAACGTGGGTACTCAAAGTGCTTTAGCCCTTAACTTTTTTGTTTTCAGAAATCATAAACATACCTATAATTTGAATTGGAAAAAGAAGTTAAGAGTAGGAGAACAAAMTTTAATAAAGAATTCAGGCAACAAATCTGGTTAAAAATCTACGATCAGCAGATTGATTAGTGGTAGTTTGTGATAGGATTTATTGTAGCAGGAGTTTCAGTAGTCTTAACTGCATGAGAAACCATCCTTCAACAGTGATCAGTATATCCTCTGAGTTCAGGAGAACCATGAAAAACTACTGCCCTTATACATTCATAAGCGGATGGATGGATGGATGGATGGATGGATGGATGGATGGATGGATGGATGGATGGATGGATGGACAAATGGATGGACGGATGGATGGATGGATGGATTGATGGATGGATGGATGGATGGACAAATGGATAGATGGATGGATGGATGGATAGATGGATGGATGGATGGATGCTCTGATGGATGGATGGATGGATGGATGGATGGATGGATGGATGGATAGATGGATGGATGGATGGATGGATGGATGGACAAATGGATGGATGGAAGGACGGACGGATGGAAGGACGGACGGATGGATGGATGGACAAATGGATGGATGGACAGATGGATGGATGGATGGATGGATGGATGGACAAATGGATGGATGGAAGGACGGACGGATGGAAGGACGGACGGATGGATGGATGGACAAATGGATGGATGGACAGATGGATGGATGGATGGATGGATGGATGGACAAATGGATGGATGGACGGATGGATGGATGGATGGATGGATGGACAAATGGATGGATAGATGGACAAATGGATGAATGGATGGATGGATGGACAAATGGATGGATGGATGGATGGATGGATGGATGGATGGATGGATGGACGGATGGATGGACAAATGGATGGATGGATGGATGGATGGACAGATGGATGGATGGATGGACAAATGGATGGATGGATGGATGGATGGATGGATGGACAGATGGTTGAATGGATGGATGGATGGATGGATGGATGGATGGATGGATGGATGGACAGATAAATGGATGGACAGATAAATGGATGGATGGATGGATGGATGGATGGATGGATGGATGGATGGATGGATGGATGGATGGATGGATGGATGGATG
>NW_013952867.1:386397-388172 GCF_001266775.1 Austrofundulus limnaeus
AAATAGTTATCCCTTCGTTCCGTCTAAGTCGCTGTGGCCTTGGGCAAGACACTTCACCCGCCTTGCCTACTGATGGTGGTCAGAGTGTCCGGTGGCGCCGGTGCATGGCAGCCCCACCTCTGTCAGTGTGCCCCAGGGCAGCTGTGGCTACAGTGTAGTTTGCCATCATCAGTGTGTGAATGTGAGTGTGAATGGGTGAATGTCTGTTAGTGTAACGCGCTTTGGGGTCCGGAGGGACTAGAAAAGCGCTCTATAAGTTAAGTACCATTTACCATTTAAAGATGTCTCAGGCATCAACCACTGGGAATAGGTCCTGGTGCAGACCCAGAACTCAATGGAGGAATTATGTATCCTCTCTGGTCTGGAAACACCTGAGGTCCTCCAGGTAGTTCGAGAGGGATATATGGATTTCTATCCTGGACCTGTTGCCTCCATGACCCATGACAGATAACAGGTAGAAGATGGAGATGTTACCAACAGCCTGGACTCAAGCTGATAAATAATAACAGTTTTTACTGAGCAACAGACAGGTTGTTTTTGTAGTCATGAGTGTGTTTCACCTCACCAACTCATGATCTGTATCTCCAGGAGCCTTCTCTTTGTCCATACGGGATTGGGACGACGTGAAAGGTGATCATGTCAAGCACTATAAGATCCGTAAGCTGGACAGCGGTGGCTTCTATATCACCACCAGGGCTCAGTTTGATACGCTGCAGCAGCTGGTTCGGCACTACTCAGGTAACAGTCAGAGCTTTTCACTTAAATGTGTTGTTCTGGGGTGAGATGTCTGCTTCAGAATGTCTTTTTGTTGATTTCAATGTTTGAGGTATAAGGTTTGCATGAGAGCCAGCTGTACAGTGGAACGGGTTCTGAACTCTGCTGGGGTCTTTCTGTGTGGAGTTTGTATATTTTATCCATTCAGGTTTTCTCCTGGTATGAGTGAGTGTAAATGTCTAATACCAAAATAYCTTATGAACCAGAGTAGGGGTTTTAGTCTGGAATTAAATTCAGCAGAAAATATACATTCCAAAATGCAGGTCTTAGTTTATGCTGGACCCTGACGGACTGTCTCCTGTTCAAGATATATCTGAATTGAATCAATGGAACATCGAGAGGGTCCTCTCTGGACAGGTAACCAGTCAATCACAGGTCCACAAAACACAAGCAGACATCCACACCAACTGTGGGAAGAYCAGAGTACCTGGAGGAAATCCATGAATAGAACATGTATACATCACAAAAAAGACCCTGCCTGGGATCTGTTTGCTGTGAGGCAGCAGTTCTGACCAATGATTCCACCGTACAGCTCATCTCAAGATGAGTCTTTTTTCAGTTCCTCACTGCTACACTCAGCTGTTTCTTATTTGACTGGTTTATTTTTTCATTAAGTCAGTGCCTCCACAGGAAGCCATGATGCAGCAGGTCTGGGTGAAAATAGTCTGTTTAATAGTTCATCAACAAAATATTAAAATTTGAAGCACCAATTCAGGATGACAGTATGTTTTAGTCTGAATACCTGAAACACTTTATAATAACTTCACTACAGAAGTGATAAAGATTAAAAGGAACTTGTGGCCCTTCAGGTCTTTTTTCTACAATAATACGTAAAAATTAGGGATGCACCAATATGAAAATATTAGCCGATATTGATATCCAATATAATTATTGCTGTTATGGCTGATAACCGTTATTTACTGGTATATTACACAAACACACAAATTATTTACAGTTAGATCCATATATATTTGTATATTTGTATATATACAGTATATATA
>NW_013952867.1:388489-389955 GCF_001266775.1 Austrofundulus limnaeus
AACCTAACTTCAGTGAGATGAAGTGTAATGGAAAAATATTCCTTGAGGTCAGGCTCCTGCTGGTTCTGGTAAAAAAAACAAAAACTCTGTAAACGTCTCATATTTAGCTTTGTGCAACGTGCTGTAGTGTTAAGTTATATTAAAATCCTTCAGGGCAGACTGTGTCTCCAAACAGACTAAACAGGTTTGTCTTCTTTGAAATCTTACCTGCSTGYGTGGTGTCTGTGTTGGAGGCRCCATCTAGTGGCAGACTTTGTCATTACAACCAATTCAGTGCCACTGAGACATTGTTACCATTTTGTCATTTTCAAAAGTTAATCTAAGAGTGAGGGCAGTAAACTACTTTAAAGTTTTTGGTTGTAATGKGACAAAGTGTGAAAAGTTCAAGTGGTCTAAGACTTTTTCCCAGCTGCTTCGAGCAGAAAGTGGTGCTCAGTATTTTACAGAGGACAATGAAGTGTGTCCTACAGCATGAGGCAGGAGCAGAGGACAGAGGAGGCGGCGGTGTGGCTCAGTACGTTAGTAGTATTGATCTTTAAGCTGTAAAGTTCTCTGTTAGTGTTTGTGCTCTGACCATGCCTTTATATTTAATGACTGAAGGTGATGCTGGAGTACACCTGTTCAATAATCCTCCCTTACCTTTTCAGGGCTTGTTGCTTATCAGCTTCCTGCTTCTCTTTGTCCTTCCTGCTATGAAAGAGCCTCACAACCAGGCGCTGCTTCTCACATCACACGTAGAAACAACACAAGTGTTGTTAAAAACAGGCCACTGTGGACCTGCAGCGTGAGAAAACTCCTCCTGATCACTTTCTGTGAAACTTATTACAAACTTTTCATAAAATATGAGAGATTTATTTCCCAGTGAGCCTCAGGTGATGTGGTGGTTATCACTCAGCTCCATCAGTGACAGGTAGCTTCAGGTGGAGGAGCTGAAGTTAAACTTGTTAGAATCTGAGATTCAGATGAGTTTAATCCTGACTGTTGATGTCTGTAAACAGACTCAAGAGGCTCTAAAGCTCCTAAAATAAATGATTTAATTGTGGAAGTGCTGCCTCACAGAAAGAGGAGTTGCTCTTTAAACCAAGTTGTGTTTTATGGATTTTTTTAAATCAAACATACAAACAGGAAATAAAAGTGTGATCATTTAAAGAGAAAAACACAAAGATGGTGGTAAATATTTCTTTGAAGCTTGTTTTGTGTGGCTCTTGTTTCCGTGCTTGCTGTGCAGCAACACTCCACATCCTGACAGGTTTTATGAGCGGAGGGAACACAGTCGTATTGATTTGTGAGTGCAGCGCAAGCAGGTGGTCCGAATGAGCTCTGATGGTCCGGATTTAGGCTGAACGCTCCCACAGGACAGATGCAGGCCTTTATGTGCTCTTTACTGCTCAGTGCAAACACCTCAGGGCCTTATCAGTGTGTGTGTGTGTGTGTGTGTGTGTGTGTGTGTGTGTGTGTGTGTGTGT
>NW_013952867.1:392105-394549 GCF_001266775.1 Austrofundulus limnaeus
CACTCACTCACTAACAATTAACTAACAGCTAACTAACTAACAATAACTAACACTCACTCACTAACAATTAACTAACAGCTAACTAACTAACAATAACTAACACTCACTCACTAACAATTAACTAACAGCTAACTAACTAACAATAACTAACACTCACTCACTAACAATTAACTAACAGCTAACTAACTAACAATAACTAACACTCACTAACTAAAAACTAACTAACTAACAACTAACTCACTCACTCACTAACAATTAACTAACAGCTAACTAACTAACTACTAACTAATAACTAACAATTAACTAAATAAATACATACATAGTTGATTGTTAGTTTTTTCTCATTTTATTTTGAAACAAAAGACAAAGAATAATCCACACACAGATTACTGAGGATTATATTTTTTGTTTGTTGACAGTTGTCATCATTAAAATGATGAAATGACACAACGTGGACTGGTTCCCAGCTTCATGCTTCCAGTTTTCCCAGTAAATGTTGGTAAAATTCTCCCTCCAGGTGTGTTCAGCAGGTACCTCTGGGCTGCAGTAGTTGGAGCACAAACAGGCTGCTGACGGTCCGGTCTSTTGTAACACATAACCAACATTTATGGAAACAAACTGATTCATTYATGTTGTTCAACAATAAGGTCCCTCCCTCTCCGATCAACATGACAGCTGCCTCTGGCCTTTTGTTACCCTCATCATAAACACCTGAGCTCACTTTGTAACATCTCTGCAGACAAATCCATATTTGATCATCTGATCTCCCAGAGTACAGATTTTTAATGACTGTTAGCCTGTGACAGAGGCCAGCTCTTTTCACGTGGATTAGAGATGAAAGTTGGTTTTTGTGATTGTTTTAAGAACAAACTCAGTGGATAAAACCAACCCAGTGAGATGCTGACCTTAAGGTGACCTTAACAGTGCAGGAAGCAGGACAGTTCTTTGGGTTACTTACTTTAGAATTTGTTAAGTTGTTTAGTTTTCACTGTTGAAATCAGGACCAAAACAAATCACACTAAAACKGTGTTTTTTAAACAAATTATATATTTTTATTCCACTCCTGTGTTTCTATGTAAACAGCCCAACGACACCTTTTGGCCCTGATGATGTCATAGATCCTGTTTGACTCAGGCCCAGCCTGTAAGCTTTGTGCACATGCTCCCCGTCTTGTTTCCTGTTTGTGGTGTGTTGTTACGGCGCCACACACAGGCCTGACATGGTCACTACAGGGGAGTTTTCATGTGGAAGGAAGCGTTTCCAGAAACAGTTGGGTGTTGATGGAGACACTTKTCGATTCTTTTGTGTTACAGTTTGACTCTGCTCTGTCGCCCTGACCGCTTCTTCTTTTTTCTGTGCTTTTGTTTTGTTTTGTTTTGTGCTGACTCTGCGCTCCTGTCTGCACGTGGCCGTGTGTGCGTGTGCAGACCGAGCTGCGGGTCTCTGCTGCCGCTTGGTGGTCCCCTGCCACAAGGGGATGCCCCGCCTCGCCGACCTGTCTGTGAAAACCAAAGACGTGTGGGAGATCCCGCGGGAGTCGCTGCAGCTCATCAAGCGCCTGGGGAACGGGCAGTTTGGGGAGGTCTGGATGGGTACGGATCCTGAAGTCAGGGGCCATGTGGACCGGAGGCCATCGGGTCAGAGACACCGGACGGACTCAAAATAAGAACAAACACATCTTGGAAGGGGATGGGTTCAGTTTTCTATAATAATCCTGGGATCAGATCCTTTCACTACAAACAAAAAACACATAAAAATCACGTCAGGGTGTCAGGTTTCTCTGCTCTCCCAACAAAGATGGCCTMCGTCCACGTGAGCCTCAGTGCATGCTCCTCTCCCCCGTAGTTAACCCTGTGCCTCCCCTCCCCCTCCCCCTGTAGAGAGTGCGGATGGTTTGTGCTTTAATTTAACGGGCGTGTGTGTGAACTACATCCCTGACACTGTGGGCTTGAGTCACGATGCCTGGGAGATCAGCAGAGACGCCCTGCAGCTGCAAGTAAAGCTGGGAACAGGATGCTTTGCTGAAGTCTTTTACGGTAAGAAACCTCAGGAAAACAGTTGCTTTTTGTACCAATCTGACAACAGCTGCAACAGTTCAGTTTGATCAGGTGAGATGAGTCTGTTTGTACAAATAAAAAACATTAAGAACTGTACACCCTGCTGCTGGCTTGATGAGGAAACATTTACCTGCACAAAATGTTTCACAGCAGGAGTTTAACAACACTGTCACATTATAAATCCAGTTTTTATTAGAATTTATCAGGAGAGGGCGGGGCTGGTCCTCAGTGTGACTCAGGCCTTGTTCAGACCTCAAACACTGGTCTCAGGTGACTCAGCTGTGATTCGACATCAGTTAAAGGGATCCCCGATTAGTTGTAACATTAGACTTTATTTGATAAACATTTATTTTAACTGTAAAAAAGACTGTAAAAATACTGTAGGAT
>NW_013952867.1:395834-397540 GCF_001266775.1 Austrofundulus limnaeus
CCCCCCCCCCGTGCATGACACCCTCCCACCCTCAGTGTTGTGGACTCGGACACAGTTTGAATGTGTTTCTGCTCACGCCCCGTCTGTCTGCCTGCCATCAGGGACGTGGAACGGCACCACCAAAGTGGCGGTGAAGACGCTGAAGCCCAGCACCATGTCCCCCGAGTCGTTCCTGGAGGAGGCCCAGATCATGAAGAAGCTCCGCCACGACAAGCTGGTGCAGCTGTACGCCGTCGTGTCTGAAGAGCCCATCTACATCGTCACCGAGTACATGAGCAAAGGTAGACACTGTCCACCGTGGCTTTGTGTTTCCTGTTCACTAATAAAACTGTGGAGGAATTGTTGTGCTTGTTTAACTTCAACAGGTTTCTTCTTCAGACCAGACCTGAAGCTAGTCATTTTGATGGTGGTCTAGTCAACTCTGTTTTGTGTGAGCGTTGTTACAAAGACTTTGTTTTTCAGCTTTTTTTCTAAACTTTTGTAAGCTACCGTATTTTTCGGACTATAAGCCACACCCCCAACATAAAAAAAACAGTACACCCAAATTTGCCGTCCAAAGATTCCTTTATTTTTTTGAAGCGAGTGGTTGAAGCAAATGGAGCATAAGAGCCCCCTGGTGGCTGAAGAAAAAAAATCCATGTATAAGCCGCACCGGACTATAAGCCGCATGGTTCAAAGTTCAGGAAAAAAGTCGCGGCTTATAGTCCGAAAAATACGGTAGTYGTCGATTAATCGATTAATCGTGGCAGCCCTAGTTCTCTCGCTCACTCACAGTTAACGTGGTGGAAAGTTCAAACAATACCTGATGTTCTACAGACTGAACAGGCAGTCCTGATGGAGGAAGTGTGACGTCATGTGGGGATAATCTATATAAGCACCACCATTTTCAGCTTCCACACTGTTTTTACACACACTTCAGTTTAACCTGACTGCAGACCGCCTGAAACAAAGGTGGCACCAAATCACACAAAACTTTCTCCACTCGAGTCCAGAGTCKGATCAGAACAAAGATTATTTGGAGCATGAAAGCAAAGCAGTGAGTTTTARAAACCACATCAGATGGAAGGAGTCAGCAGAAAACCCACGTTCCACATTTATTTCTGCTTCTCTGAGTGTTCTTACAGGAAAAAACTGCTGGAGGTTTTTAAATGGGTTCTTTAAAAAAATCACTGAAGTCGTGTCCTTCTGACAACTCTGCTGCTGAGACCACGAACAAACCCCCCGACAAACATCTGCCAGATTCCTTCATGTGGCCGAGCCTGTTCCAGTTAGGGGTGGGGGGCCACAGGACCCCCTGGGCTTCATGTGGAAATGAAGTGACAGCAGGTGTGTGTTTGTTTGCTGCAGGAAGCCTGCTGGACTTCTTGAAGGATGGAGAGGGACGAGCGCTGAAGCTGCCCAACCTGGTGGACATGGCAGCTCAGGTACTGAGGCTGGACATCCAGACATGAGCTGCAAAGACCACATAAGACACACAATAAAAAGGATTTATATGTTTGTTTAAGCTGATTTTATTTGAAAAAATACATTAAAAATTGTTTTTTGAAGTGTGCACTTCATCAGGTAAGTGGTCATTTCTCTGATAATAGCAGGTTTTAGTCTTTTATTTCGGCATGAAGAGCCTGGACCAGGGGTGGAGCCAGACATTTTTCTCTGGGGTGGCCAGACTGGGACCACTACTCACACAGGGGTGGTCAGACTGGGAC
>NW_013952867.1:398074-399295 GCF_001266775.1 Austrofundulus limnaeus
ACAGAACGAGCTTTTTAAACTCAGAACATGAATTATTTTTTAACTTTTGTGATTAAAAACATTGATTTGAATCTCATTTTTGAAGCTGTTCTGTAAATAACATTCAAATAAACAATACATATAGAAACTTCTGATCAATCCATATCATTTTCAGACTTTAAACAATGTACAGATTTAAGCCCCACCAACTTCCGGTTAAGCCACACCCACATCCGGTTTAGGCCCCGCCCACTCCGAGTACAGATACAGATACAGATAACTTAGATGGTTGAACAGATACAGATAGTGGTGTACTCGCTCATCCCTAAAAATTAGCTTCTTATAGTTTTTCTATGGCGTAAGCGCTTCTGAAGTTGTGGTCCTACATATTTTCATAAGCACTTTAGAAATTGCGGAGCTAATTTTTGGATTAGCGCTGCCCACCACTGCTAAAACTGAAGATCAAAGCTCTGGTCAGAGGCAGGCAAACAGGTGTTTTATCCATGAATGTAGGTAACATATTTGCTTTAGATTTAGCATGAATTAGCATGAATGCAAATTCAAATCAACATGAACATTTTTACAGAAATGCATATTTAAATGTGATCACTTGGTGTTCATTCGAGTCCGGATCAGTTTTTTTAGAAACATTTTCAGTTGTCCTTACTGCTTAAAAAACAGCTCAGAGCAAATCTGTGCAGTATTAGCCGAAGTGTGTTTTCTCTGTTTATGAGCCAGCTGCACCCGCTGACGCTCGATGCTAAGAAACAAAGTTAGCTCACATTCGCTGCTTTTAATCCTCGGGATATAACAACATTAATGAAACTTTGCTTTATTTATTGCTTTTTTTACACCCTTGAACCCAGCAATCTACAAGCATGGTGGTTCTCTCTAGGGCTGCCACAAACGATTATTTTTATAATCGCTGCTGGGAAAGCCCTCCCGCTCCAGCATACGTCACTGCATGGGATTCCTTCCCCGGGGAGTGCAACAAGGAAAAAAACGTCCGCGGCTCTTGACTCGATGTTTATCCACAAACTGGTCCTGGATTAAGCTCCAAAGTTTTTATCAGTCAGATTCCACCGTGAAAAATGTCTGTTTTATCCACTTTTATGAGTTTTTGGCCACTGATTATCTTTAAATCGCTGCTTCCTGGTACAACAGTCGGCTCTGGAAGGATCGCTTTTTTTCTTTTCTTTTTTTTTTCTTCGTTTTGAGTGGTTGAAGCAAATGGAGCATAAG
>NW_013952867.1:401449-404868 GCF_001266775.1 Austrofundulus limnaeus
GTTTTAGACGTCCTTCGTCGCGGCGCTGTGACGTATGAGGACGATGAATTCGACCTTCAGAGGACCCGTCCTGTTGTTTTGGACACAGCCAAAGAAAACATCACTTCCTTGTCTTTACTCTTCTTCAGTCATAGAGCTTGGTGATGTTTCAAACTGTTAAACACTGCCACCAACTGTTCAGGAGGATTATTACACCMCTGAAGGTTGTTTCTMTGTGGAAGGGGTGTGTACAGCAGGGTGGCCAAAGATTTGTCTGGTGGTCCTGGCCACCCCCTTGCTCTGCCCGTGGCCTGGACAGGTGGAGGTCTGTAGTGGAGATGAGGAGTGAAGGTGCTGAAGGTGGATGAGTTTAACTTCCTGGAGTCGACCATCCAAACCAACGAGCAGAAGAGAGCAGGCAGAGGCAGAATAAACTCTGTTAGACATGAGTTCACAGGAACAAGTCGACACGATGCTTTTAAATCCTTCCTTAAGCCCCGCCCCTTTTACGACGTGTCTCAGATCAACTCATTTTGAGGCTGTTTCTTTAAATCCAAACGAGTCGCTTCACACCCCGCCCCCCCTCCAGCTTCCAGACCGGTTCATTCTAGTTTGATTAGAGGGGTTTTCGACTATATAGCTGCGCAGAAACTTTTTATTTACAATTTAATTACAAGATGTCAACAAAAGAAAGCTTGTCTAACCAGACTTACATGTTGGAGCTAGAGTCTGAGAGTTTGATGTAATAGTTCAGAAAACACTGTAAACTATGACCCAAACAGARTATAAAGATATCCACGCAGCACCAGGTAAAGTTTATGATATCTGGAAACAAACAAGCTAACGTTAGCGTCAGAAATATCACTGTGTTACTGTGACACATTGTACTGCTCCCTGCAGCTTCAGCTCAGAGTTCTGCAGGTTCAGCTTGTTTCCACAGCAGATCTGACCCAGCAGGCCTTGCTCTCCTCTCCAGGTGGCAGCAGGCATGGCCTACATCGAGAGGATGAACTACATCCACAGAGACCTGCGTTCCGCCAACATCCTGGTGGGGGACAACCTGGTCTGCAAGATCGCCGACTTCGGCCTGGCCCGGCTGATCGAGGACAACGAGTACACGGCTCGACAAGGTGGGTCTGCCTGAGCGTGACGAGTCATTAAAGCTCCTCACTGTGAGACCAGGCTGAATATTCACTTCCTGCTTCTAAGATCTTTAAACCAGGGAGAGAGAACTGCCTGAGATGTTTCTCCTGAAACCACCTGGTTTAAAAACAAACCCTGACAGTGTTGTTGTTTAGTTTGCAGCACCTTTCAGGTGGGAATCATCGAGTGTCCGTTCACTGATGTGCTYGCTTTGCTTCCCTTCAGGTGCAAAGTTCCCCATCAAGTGGACCGCTCCGGAGGCTGCGCTGTACGGCAGGTTCACCATCAAGTCAGACGTCTGGTCATTCGGCATCCTGCTGACGGAGCTGGCGACGAAGGGCCGCGTGCCGTACCCAGGTGAGGCTGCAGGCGGGTCAGTGACGGGAAGTAAAAGCTTTGTTTCTGCTTGGATAACCTGAGATAACTCACTGCCAGGGCAGCAGAGAACCCTGTGGAACAGGTTCATGTCCAACAGGAACAAAGAGACGCTGAGGACAGCGTCGTCCTGGGGGGCGGTGGGCACATGTTTGGTGCTGCAGCGAGCAGGAGCGACGGCTCTTCATTTCAGCTTCTGARCAACTGTAAAAAGCAGCATCATTCAGAGAACTGCTGCTTGTACTTTTTGTTGGTTTCTGTGATAACAGTGAAGAAAGATGCTTAATTTAGACTTTAATTTAGATGTAAAACATATAAATAGCACAGAATGTAAGTAAATTAGTGTTTGATAGATTATTTATTTGTTGTAACGATTCTTCTTGGCAATAAACCTTAAAGGGATCCATGATTAGTTGTAACATTAGACTTTATTTGATAAACACATATTTTAACTGTAAAATAAAGACTGTAAAAATACTGTAGGATGTTTAGTTTTGTACATTTTTTAACTAAAAGTTTAAAAATATATTTTAACATGGACGGAGCCATTTGCTTTACACACAAAGCATTCTGGGTAAATGATGACGTGGATAGTAAGTAAGTAAAGTTTTATTTATATAGCGCCTTTCACAGAAATAAATTCACAAGGTGCTGTACATTCAGGGAAGTGGGGAGGGGCCAGTTAAGGCAGGTCATGCAGCAAACACAGTTGCGCTACCTTAAAAACAGAACAACAGAAAAACTAAAAACCACACAAGGGAAAAAGAGGAAAAAGGCAAAAACATCATATTATATCAACACTGTGACACTCTATGGTGTTTAAGAAAAAACCTCTGCATAGAGCAAGATTATTAACCAGAGGAGTAAGTGAGTTTAGGGGGGCCTGAAGAATCCAGTCCCCAGAACCAGAGCAGCCATAGTTCAGAAATATTAACGGAAACTGTTCATTCTGTGAGACCCTCAGCCTGCTCAGGAGCCAGATCAGACGGGTGAGAGAGGAGGGAGGAGGTGTGGGGCAGAGCTTTGTCGACGTAATCCAACCAGGAAGAATTTAGTCAACAGATCAAGGCCGTTGTCGGGGAGATCCAGATTCTGTAATCAGTTGTTTTGGGAACAGAGAGGACAGGCAGACGATAACAATTTTCCATCTGCTTTAATGATCTGCTGGTACATCTCATTGTGGCGAATCCAATCAGACAAATAATGTGGACAAATTCTGCTGAGCCGATCTATCAGATTCTCCAAGTTCAATTCCATCTGGCCAGCAAAGTCCAGGGACCACAGTCGGCCCACGACCCTCAATAGAACCGCTTGAAGACTGAGTCCAGCTCGCTCAAGGCAAAATTACCAAGTGCTGATAGAATACAGCCACCCATCCAGTTGTTCAGTCAGCCAGGAGATGAAAAGCCACCAACATTGTTTTGTAGACCACCAGGAGACCACCAAGCCAATCTGTAGAATCCAGTGATCAGAGTCCAGATATATATCCAGAACACAGAAGAACAGAGGTCCCACCTTTGACATGTCCTCCCGTGAAAGAAGAAAAATAAACTTTGTTCCAAAAGTTTTATTGAGACCAGCTAACCAAATCGATAAAAATAAAAATATCCATAATTTCTGGTTTCGAATGAAAAATGTAGAGAAGGCTCCAGCAGCAAAGCAGGGAAGAGAAGGAAGGGCAGGAGAGAAGGAAAAAGTGTCTTACTCCTCCGAGAGCGGAAACAAAAAAAAAACTCAGTTTAGCTTGTTTGTCGCGCTAGCGCTGAGCTAATGCATATAAGACAATATAGCATCAGCGCTAGCGCAAAGGCTAACAGGCTAATCTGATGTTGTTCTTCCATGAAGCAGCTCTGTTGTCCTCCATCCATATTTTCAGTTCCAGGCTGAGTCATTTCTACCTTCTCCTCTCTGTCAACGCTCTC
>NW_013952867.1:405762-410302 GCF_001266775.1 Austrofundulus limnaeus
AATCGGGAGGTCCTGGAGCAGGTGGAGCGGGGCTACAGGATGCCGTCCCCCCAGGACTGCCCCGTCTCGCTGCACGAGCTCATGCTGCAGTGCTGGAAGAAGGAGGCGGAGGAGAGGCCCACCTTCGAGTACCTGCAGGCCTTCCTGGAGGACTACTTCACAGCCACCGAACCTCAGTACCAACCCGGGGATAATCTCTAAACCTGACCCCCCCACACCCCCCTGAGTCGGGTTGAGCCTGGCTCAGAAAGGACTGTGTTTAAAACATGTCTTTATGAAGGAAACAAACTGTGACGCAGCCTGGCCTCTTTTTGTTTTAATGACCCTCAGCTCACCCTGAGCCTTTCAGACTCAACTCCCACCTCCATCACCGACCCCCACCCCACCCCCCCGGAGTCAGAACTCTGACCAGGCGGCCGGCCGGACTGAGCCGGGTCTGTGTCGATGCGATGAAACACCTGTGTTCACTGTAAATAAGAAAAGCTTGTTTTAGTCTGATCCTCCTGCAGATTTTATTTTCTCCTCCCTGATCCATCCAACAGGAACTGGATCACACTCCTGGCTTCTTTCTAAACATTAAACTGGATGCCTCGGGATATAATGTACGTTCTTCTTTTGTTTTTGTTTTTTACAACATCTCAGAAAATCTCCTTCAGTTCGTTTTTCTAGTTTTGTCTCTTTTTTTATTGTCTTATTGCGACGGCTCACTGCAGTACTTCATAAAACCAGGAGGACTCTGGGCTACAAGTGTTGGAAACTGCTGTAGTTAGTGAGAAAATACAGAAATATTCATGCATTCTCACTGGTTTCCATGTGAACGGTTAATGATTGTGTTGTAAGGGTTCAGCTGTGGTCCACAGGATGGATCTGATGCCTAAAGCCTGAGCAGAGAATCTCACCTCAAAGCAGGGGTGGAGCTAGATTACAGGGGTGGCCAAGGTGCTTTTAAGGAGGGGCACACAAATAAATAAAACTACTCTGGATTTGGAATTTCAAGATGGCCGCCACAGTCAGTTTCAAATAGCTCTAATTCAGCTGTTCTGAGATATGTTGAGCTGAAAATTTGTGTGATCGTAGCTGAGAGTGATCCGAAGTTGGTTATGGTGTTAGTCGAGAGCGCTCTCCATGATATTTTGAAAGCTAAAATCCATTTTAAGCTAAGGGCTAATGCTAATATGAGGAAAAAGTTATATTTCAGCCTCTTGCAGACACATAAAGCTAAGCTTTTTAGAGCTACTGAGCTGAAACTTGGTGTACTGGTAGCTGAAAATGATCCCTTATACATTCTGCAAATCACAAATCCAAGATGGTCACTCAGCTATTTGTAGACATACTGAGCTTAAATTTGTCTTGGTGGGAGATGTGAAAACCAATATGGTACGGTCAAATCTTAAATTGGTACCACTTTACAATAAGGCTCCCCTTATAGATGCCTTATAAAGTTTATAGATAGGTTATTAATTCATCTGTAAACACTTTATAAATCATTAATAAATGTTTATTATGCAATAATTAAGGACAAGAAAGACACAAAACTGTCCAGTTTCTTACCAAATAATGAGACAAATCTGTTCACATACATATTTCATCTAAAGTTAAATTAAACATTTCAGACTAGGTTACTACATTTTAAGTACAATAATGACAAGAAACACATATTTTAACATTTTAATATTGTACTGTATTACAAATATTCACAACCGTCAAAGGGAGACTTAAAAAGTGTAATACAGTACACTATTTGAAAAATGACAAACATTTATAAATGCCAAACGTTAGTCGTTAACGTGAAAAATCCTCATTTTTAAAACTTGGTGTTGATTATCAGTATTTGAAATTATTGCTCAAACATGTAACTAATGTCAATAATGTCAACAATGTTAACATACCAAATAGTCCCACCCCATCAAAAATAGTGTACAGTTTTACACTTTAAAAAAAGGATACCTTTAATATTTTTGGATATTTATAATGTTATTATATTAATTCTGTTTATAATCAGTTCTGAACCTTCTGTTAGTCCAGATAAATGAAAGATTCTCTCAGGAAAAATCCACAATTATATTACTGTGTTCACAGTAAAATAAAAACAGTGATTTACATAAAAACACAATAACAACATTGTAATGAGATTCTCTGTGATTTTTTTATACCATTATAAATCTTTAAGGCATGATAAAAGGAAAGAAGTGGTTCCACTTTTCTTGTGACAGTCATTATCATGATTTAACAAATGCATAAACATTCTTAGTTAAATGTCCTGATGCATCTCAGTAATCCAGGTAAAAAATCAAAGGAAAAAAAAAATTGTATAGGTCCTCTGGACGGGTTCTTCTTTAATGAAACGTTTCGTCTCTCYTCCAAGAGACTTCTTCAGTCTGAGAGTTTCAGGCTAAATTCAGGCTTTTATGTCCTGCCTCCAGGTGACTGATACTCACATCACATGACCATCGTTCACAGGTTCACAGGCTCATTCTTAGTTAAACAACAAATGAATCACGAACAGAAGAGATTGTTCTGTCCATTATCTGATTAAGAGAACTGAGGGGTTCTCTTCCACGGTTAGAATGACCTGTCATGGCCTAAATAGAGTTCAGTTTGTGACAGAGTTCCTGTCCGAGGCCTGACGAGAGGCAGTAAATCTTGTTTCTTCACTCGAGGTGACCCCTACACAGTGACACAGCACAATGTTAAATGTTAAAATATGCATTTCCTAATAATAATAATTATTAACAGTTATTATTGTACTTACAAGGTTGTAAACTACTCTGAAATGTTTACTACCAAACAGATTTGGCTCAGTATTTGGAAAGAAACCAGTTTAGTCTCTTTTTTTACGTTAACTAAGGCATTATAAACACTTATTAATAATTTATAAAGTGTTTATGGATGAATTAATAATGTATCTATAAACTCTTTAAAAGCCATCTATAAGGGGAGCCTTATTGTAAAGTGGTACCCTTAAATTTAAAATGGCAGACCCTGTCAAAGTTTTTCAAGGAACTTTTCCAGCTCCATGTCGTCGCTGTTTCTAATTATTGACCAGTTTTAATTAACTGGTTCTTAAACTCAGAATTATTCCATACAATTGTTGCTTTATATTAATTTGGTGGTTTGGAAAAGTGTTGTTTCTTCACACACAGTGACAGTGCAGCATTTTTGCTCTAACTCATCTTAATTTGTCTCATGCTGTTTCCACCCACCTGTCAATCATTTAGGGGTGGCTAATCAGGTGCCACTCATCTGGCTCCACCCCTGCCTCAAAGTGTTTGCAGATATTCTGGAGCTTCCCTCACAGATTCTGGTGAAGAAGAAGCCTCCAGCAGCTGCAGCCCAGTGAAACACTCCCCTTCACTTTGGTTTTTACTTCCCCTGCTTCAGTAAACTGAATCAATCTGAACGCTCTTGCCTGTTGGAGCGATCTTAAAGGAAGTCGTTTCTTTTCTTCAACCATAAGTGTCTTTTTAGTTGTTGTGTTTTAGTTCAGCTGAGAGACAGAAAAGTGTATTTTCTGTCAGTGAGAGGCCATTCGAGGTCTCGAATCACAGAAACGATGATGCTCACTGGTTCCTGGATCTGCTTCCTGCTGCAGCTGATCCCACATCTGCAGGGATCCTGAGTTCATCCTGCTGTTCTGACATCTTGACTCGTTGGTTTTATGGAGCATGTTTTTGTTTTTTTGTTTTGTTTTGTGTGTGTGTGTGTGTGTGGGGTGGGGGGGGTTGCTTTAAGACTCTGTTGTAATGTTTGTTCAGGACAGCTTGAGGTCAGCTCCACCAGTGGAAGCTTAAATGAGTTGAAATGGATCAAACTTAAACCAGACCGGTTCTGGTTCTGTTTTCAACACAAATGGTTGTTTTGGAAACCTCTTATTTTTGAGTTATAAAGCAACATAACTTTTATGTCTTGCTAACTTTTCTCCTTTATATCCCACATTTTCCTTTTTTTTAAAACATTGTTTTGTTAATTCAGTGATTTCCGTTTGGATTAAAAAAAAAAGACCAATAAACATTTTACATTCTTTCCAAAACATTATTTATTGTTGAAACGTGTGTGTGCTGTAAGCTAACCCAACTGTTCCATACCGTTGGTGGGTCAGGGGTCAGGTTAGGGTGTAGAAATGACCGGTAGATGGATGGAAGTCCCAGTGAGGATAGAAGTGTGTGTGTCTATTTCAAAAAGACACTTAAAGGGGCAATATCTTGTAAAATTTTCAAGACAGGTTGTAAACTACATGACGTTATTTTGATGAGGTGTAGAAATGGGAGTGACAGAAACGGTAGGAGGTTCTTGAAGAGACAGAGGACAATTTTAAGGCGTTTTGAAAGGCTATGACGCAAAGTCAAATTCACTTTTGATTTATGCAAATTGACTGCAACTAAAGGTGACAGTAGCTGCGTGTCCATTGGCCATGAAAATACGCAAATTAGAATTTCGAATTTAAATTTACTTAATGGAAACACGTCAATTTTGAAAAAATAAATACGTTTTTCGACAAAATGTTTTTGCACTAGGATGAGGTGGTTTTTCGGCCGTATCA
>NW_013952867.1:411047-412345 GCF_001266775.1 Austrofundulus limnaeus
AGAGACTTCTTCAGTCTGAGAGTTTCAAGCAAAATTCAGGCTTTTGAGTCCTGCCTCCATGTGACTGATACTCACATCACATGGCTATCGTTGACACCTAATTAACACCTATTGTTAACAGGGGAGCCTGAAACTCTCAGACTGAAGAAGTCTCTTGGAGGAGAGACGAAACGTTTCATTAGAGAAGAACCCGTCCAGAAGACCTATACAATTTTTTTTCCTTTTGATTTTTTACCTGGATTACTGAGATGCATCAGGACATTGGACTGTGCATTTTATTTTAACAACATATGTACTAAAAGGTATTTTGACAACAAATATACAGTATATCAGCTGTAGCATCATCATATGAATTCTGGCATTTTACACATAGTCCACCAGGAGGCGCCAACACAAAAGTCAGAGACTTCACATGADDTTTSVRCCATCTTGTGGGGGAAAAGCAGATTACTTCCTACTCATGAGCGCCCCCTCTGGTGGGGAAACTTTTTCAGGGATACAAACTTTTTCAGAGCACCGGTAGACAGCAGCCATTACAGACGAACATGTTTGTTGTTGTTTGAGGAGCAGCTCAGTCACACACTAATGTCATTAGTTTGTTATCATTACTGAGCTGCAGGACTGATTTTTTCTCTCTTTTTTCACATCATGTCTCCTGATGGATCTGTTATTATCTCACTCTGAAGCACAGAGGAGTGTCAGAGGTGAGCTCGTTTCAACTGATTTTACGACGCGGTCTCATTTCCGGACTCAATAATTTTGTGAATGAAGCCGATATTTCAGTTAGAATACATAAGTAAAAATATTTATCCGAGTATAGTACTACCCCCCAACTTTATGGATGATTTTATGGATTTAATTTTACATATTATACTTGAATAAATACGGTAAGCTATGAAGAGGGACCTGAGGGACACACCAGTGGAGACTGGGGAGAAGGGAAGCTGAATGTAGGCTGAAAAAAACTACTTGTAAGAATGTTTACTCTGGTTTGCTTTAATTTTTGTTTGCTCTAAACCAGTGGTTCCCAAACTTTTTATCTTCTGACCCACAAAAATATCCATGGCAAAATCTGAGTCTGAGTACATGAACTCCGTTAATAACCCTAAAAACACAGGCTTTTTGACAATTTAAACAGCTTGTACACATATATAAATACATATTTATACTTATTTTGTGTTTTTGTAATAATTATAGGGAAAATATTACATCAGCAATTATTTTATTACCCTTTAAATTGATTTCTGGAGATTATCCAAGGTGCTTCATGACCCATAATTGGGTCCCAAGCCCAACTT
>NW_013952867.1:413230-415521 GCF_001266775.1 Austrofundulus limnaeus
ATCTCTTTAAGGGTCACTAGAAAAACTCATGATTTACTTTGATCCTCTTTTCCAAAAATTGTCTCTTCAAAACACATCAACAAAAATTAAAAACTGGAAGACGAGGCTGTAGCTAACTACCTGACATCAGCACAGTTTGTTGAAACTCATTGAAATAACGAAGCAGGAGGAAATTAAAAACAAACGCGCCGAGCAGCCTGGTAAAATCTGGTCACAGCAGTTTGGGAAGAAAATGGCWGCAGCTGCTGAYGARAYGTCAACATCCCTAATCTTTGGGTAGAAACATTAACACTATACTGGGTCAATCTGCTTCATGTGACCTTGTGTTGGTCCTGCCTGTCGAGGTCAGCCAGAGGGTTGGACCCAGAATGCAGACTAACATAAAGAAGTTATTATTAAATAAAAACTGAACAAAACACTGACAAGGCAGCGCAAAGACTTCCAGGAGCTTAGRAGGATCACAAGAAGCAATAAGACAACACACTGATGTGTGTGACTGAGCTCATCGCACAAAAAACAATGATGTAATGCTGATATGTGGAGGAGAACAGACTGAATAAATAAGGCTGGACTGCTAAGGAACTGTTGACACCTGAGCTGAATGGGATCAGGAACAGGTGAGAGTGGGCGGGGCTGTCTGAGCAACTGAGGGAGCGGGAATGATGGGCCCGAGAAACTAAACACAGGATCATAAAACATCAAATAAAACTGACTAAAACACTAAAAATAATAAAGAAAACTAACAAAACACAGATCCTGACACGGCCTGCTGAGGTTCTGTCCATGTTTGACCCAGCACTGCATTACTAATGTGCTTGTTTCTAACTGAGAAGCTTTTAGTCCTGTTTACTCTCATTGTTTAACAGTGAGATCAGTACAGCTCATTAAACAAGGTCAGAGTTTTCCAGAAGGGGTGGTTCAYCAGACTCGTCCCACCTCACCTCTGTCTCCTCCTCCTGACTTCACTGTTGACTCCAATCAACAGTTCAACAGAGATTAATCCAACAGAATAATATGTTCACCAACCTCTGACCTGTTCRGTTCCCACTCTGAACTGCTGGAGGAACTCATGGAACTGCTTCTAGATTTTTAAAACTTTATTGTCTGTTTAACATCACACAAGCACACAAATTAATAATAGTTTCTAAGGAAATATATTCTTCAAAAGTCACAGAGTTGACCTCAGATAAGTGGTGTCTAGATCTAGTTCTGGTTTTATCCTATTGCTAATGATTATCAACAAAAGACGTTTAAAAATCCCAGAGCTATCCATCCATCAGTGGTCTGATAGCAGTAGGGTCAGTAGGGTATCAAACTAAGCAGAAATCTCCAGAACTCTCCATCTACCTTCTTCAACATGTTTGGAGGGTCTTTGAGGTGTTCCCCAACTAACTGTGACATAAAATCCTCAAAGTGTATTTTGGTCTACCTCAAGGTCTCCTCCCAGTGAGACACCTGCCTTAAAAGGCACCCAGGAGATAATTCATGGCCACTTTGGCATGGGTGGGATGTTAGAGTGTCCTGAGGATCCTGGATGCTTGGTTGCAAAGGGGCAGAMCCTGTATCATGTCATATTGGTTGTGGGTGAGGCAAAGCATGATTCAACAACTTGTAAGAGACTACCAGATCATGAACTACAATCCCTCCCCAAGGCGAGATCCTGGTCAGTGGGCCTTGATGCCTGAATTAATTACGTGGGGCTACCCTCCACTGACTCCACCACCTAAGGATCTGGTGCATTGGACAACAGTCTGAGCAGGGTCCAACTCTTGGTTGCTGAAAATAGCTTTTTAGGCGTACAGTGGGGTGTGAAAGTTTGAGCAGCCTTGTTAATTTTCCTGATTTACCTTTATAAATCATTGATTGTTTGGATAAAAAAAATCAGTTAAATATATCATACAGAGGACAAACACAGTGATATTTGAGAAGTGAAATGAAGTTTATATGATTTACAGAAAATGTGCAATAATTGGTTAAACTAAATTAGGCAGGTGCATAAATTTGGGCACTATAAAAACCCTTAAGTCAATATTTAGTAGGTCCTCCTTTCACAGAAATAACAGCCTCTAAACACTTCCTACAGCTTCTAATGAGAGTCTGGATTGTGTCTGAAGGTATTTTAGACCATTCTTCTTTACAAAACATCTCTAGTTCATTCAGGTTTGATGGTTTCCATTTTGAAAGATTTTGAAATTAATAAAATGACAACAGTGTCTAAGTTTATGCACCTGTCTAATTTGGTTTAACCAATTATTGCACACTTTCTGTAAATCACATCAACTTCATTTCAC
>NW_013952867.1:417377-418890 GCF_001266775.1 Austrofundulus limnaeus
GTGAAATGAAGTTGATGTGATTTACAGAAAGTGTGCAATAATTGGTTAAACCAAATTAGACAGGTGCATAAACTTAGACACTGTTGTCATTTTATTAATTTCAAAATCTTTCAAAATGGAAACCATCAAACCTGAATGAACTAGAGATGTTTTGTAAAGAAGAATGGTCTAAAATACCTTCAGACACAATCCAGACTCTCATTAGAAGCTGTAGGAAGTGTTTAGAGGCTGTTATTTCTGTGAAAGGAGGACCTACTAAATATTGACTTAAGGGTTTTTTTGGTGCCCAAATTTATGCACCTGTCTAATTTAGTTTAACCAATTATTGCACACTTTCTGTAAATCATATCAACTTACTAATCTTTTCTTTCATTTTGTCTCTTTTACGTAGAATCATTTTCAGTAACTTAATACTTTATTTCTAACACTGTAATGATGTGAATGTTAAACTTTTCCCACTACACATCTACAGTGTGTTTGTGGTTGCAGCATTTAGCTCATTGAGTTGTTGTACTTYGACCTTTTACTTTATTTCTACATGAATAATTCTTTGTCACGTGGGACTATTATTCATTTACTAAACTGTTTTTTTAATGTATACAGTGCGACTAGAAGGGATTTTTTTCATCCTACCAGTAGACATTAGTTTCTTTATATGAGATTTTTAAAAGACAAGAAACACCTTTATTTTACAACTTCTCAGTATTTACAGTTGTCATTATTACCATTCATTACAAATGTTCTTCTATTACGTTTAAACCTTTAAATACAATCAGATGATCTTTCTGAGATTATTTTAATACCAGCACGTCTGTCAGTGGGTCCACCTTGAACAGGTCAGTGGGGTTCTCAAGCCATTTGGGTCTGGGGACCCCTTACAAGGGCAAAAGAAATTCCCCATGCTGTTTTAAAAATAATTTATTGTCATTTCAACCCCTAAACGCCATGGGAATATATATTTTTATTGCATTTTTTATGTTTGTTTTATTAGTTCATTGTTCTCCATGCATTTTTTAAAATAAAAACCAAATTAACAATTTAGTGAAATTTTTTGAGGACCCCCAAGATACCTCTCATGGACCCCTGGGGGTCCTGGGACCCCAGTTTGAGAACCACAAGACCAACACAGAGAAAACTATAAAAATTACACAMACTCACACAACGTAGCGTACCAAACAAACACAACACACGATTGAGGAGGGGATGATAAACTCACAGAAAATGATGTCAGGTTAATAATACACTTTCTGGGCAAAATATTCTTCATGAAACCAAATTTAAAGGTAACTCTTCATAAATATAGACTGTACTTAGTCCAACCAGACAACTCAAAGCTTTTTACAGCACAATCTGTGTCCTCRYTGACCCATCTGCACACATTCATGCAGACTTTAGTACGAAATCATTCTGTAGAGTCTGTTCCGGGCTTTAGATCACATTCATACACTGATGGATGGATGGATGGATGGATGGATGGATGGATGGATGGATGGATGGATGGATGGATGGATGG
>NW_013952867.1:420831-423601 GCF_001266775.1 Austrofundulus limnaeus
GGAGAGGGAGGTCTGGGCCTCCCTTCTGAAGCTGCTGCCCCCGCGACCCGACCCCGGATAGGCGGAAGAAGATGGATGGATGGATGGATGGATGGATGAAAGAACTGTCTCAGATCAGTAGGTTGGCAGCTACAAATGCTGAGCTCTGATTGGTCCTCGGCTGAATGAAGTAAAATAATCAGGACAAAAACCTCAGCTGATCATGAACTGTCACTGGTCYGTCAGGCTCTCAGCTGGTAACATCTTGGAACATCATTTCCTCGTCACCTTCCTCCTCCCTGACTGTTCCTGGGAGCAGCAGCCTCACAGGTCCCTCCTTCATATGATCCAGCTGCTGGTCTGGTGGAGCCACGAGCAGCTGGATGAATGTGCTCTGCTTGTCTTTATGACACTTTCATCGCTGTAAGGAGCCCTGCAGACACCAGGTATGTCTCTTCATTATTCCTAAGACTGATAGATTCGTTTTTCTGTTTTAAAATAACTTGAGTTGAGATATGAGCTGTTCAGTGCTGCAGCAAAATGTCATAAAGAAAATAAATAATTGACACTAACAACCACAGAAGAACAGCTTCCCTGTTAAAGTAATAAAAAGAACAGGTTTCAGGAGAAATTTACACTCCTTCCCTCTCTGAGGTCACAGCCGGATAAATCCAGCCAATAAAATCTGCCATTTTGAGTCATCAGCTGAAGATTTTACTATAAAAAACAAGTTGGTTTAGCTTGTCTGTCTGTCTGCTCTGTTTAACTCTGAACACACTGTTCCACCAGTTTAACAGACCCACATTACTACAAAAATCAAAACAAAATACTGTATAAAATTATAAATTATGTGTTATTGCTAAATTACAATTCAAATGAAACTCAGTTCTAATAAATGAAGTCAAACTTTTTATCCTTTTGAAACAGCTTGCTTATTAATGTGAGCATGCAATTTATTCAGACAGTCCTGAAAACATCTCATTTGTTATATTTTCAACAATGTTTCCTTTAATCTGAGTATTAAATTCAGATGCAGGAAGTTTTTTAATGATATAAAATAGACTTTGATCCTTAATTTTGTTTTAAACATCATTGTACGGGGCGCCAAGCAATATGTTAAAAAAGTCACTAAAACATTTCATTATTTAGCTGACTTTAAGTGTTAAATCCTAGTTAAAGTTTTTCACATTTTATTTTAGCTCACTGTTCAAACACTTTTAATTTTTACGAAATTTTAAATACAAATGTTAAATAACGTAAATATTATATCCTGAATCTACATGTGCAAATCAAAACGTAAAAGTTAAATCTTAACTGTTGTCGCTAAATGTTAATGTTTACAATTAAGTATTTTGGAATAGATCGCAGCATTAACAGCTTTAGTAGCGCTAGCAGCATTAGACATCATCATCCTGAGACAATAGAAACTTGTAACTCTGCTAACGCTGCTAACTCTGCTAACCCTGCTGAAGATGGATTTAAAATTTTAAATCAAAATGTGTTCACTGAAAACGATATGGGTGGTACTTGTGGTCCGGCAGTTTGAAGTGCAGCTCTGTCACCATCTGCATCCGCAAGTTTGCTGTCTTGTAGGGACACATTAGCAGTGCTAACACAGTTAGCAGCGTTAGCAGTTGCTATTGTCTCAGGATGATGACGTCATAACAAGAGTGGAGCACCAATGGCTGCATTCCATTCAGAAATACTTAAATGTAAACTTCAACATATAAGATTTAACTTTTACATTTAGATTTACGCGTTTAGATTTCGGATTTAATATTTACATTATCATTTAGTAAAAAAATATTAAAATGTAAGAACAGTGAACCAAATAATAAAAAGTTTGTGGAAAATGTTTAACTAGGATTTAACACAGAAAATAATGAAAATGTTTTAGGGATATTTTTAATASTTTATTTCATGGCATCACATGTTTCAGAGCTTTATTTGCACAAAACTTTCACCTTAATTTACTCAGTGTTTAAATGATGTCCTTGTTTAAAACTGTAAGTAGTTAAACTATGTAATAAAACATCCTCTTGTGTTTTATTGATGGTTTTATTGCAGGTTTAGTAGCAGGAAGTGAAAAATGGAAGAAACCAGCGCTGCTGTCTTCGTCACTGTTCAGAAGATCTACTACCCACTGCTTTGCATCATGGGTATTCCAGGTTTGTCCTGTCTTTGTCATTTCATTTAAAGTTTTATTATGAACAATCAAGTGTTTTATTATTCGTTAGGATTTAATAAGATGACATTTAGTAGAATTTACAGGATTTTTACACATTTTKCTGTAGATTGTTCTGTGGGGCGCCAAATGTAATATAAAATGTTAAAAAATGTCACTAACATGTTCATCATTTATCTCACTTTCTGAGGGTAAAATGCTCAAATTTCCACATTTTATTGTTATTTAGCTTACTGCTCTTACATTTCATCCATCTATTACCTTCTGCTTGTCGGGTTGTGGGGGCAGCAGCTTGAGCAGGGAAGTTCCGACATTTTGATAAGTAAAATTAAAATGTTAAATAATATATGTAAAAATTAAATCTTAAACGATGTGAGGTGTTAGCATTATTAGCATTTGCTTTTGTCTCAGGATGATGACATCATTAGCACGAACATCAAAGGCTGTGTTCCATTCTGAAATATTTAAATGTAAAATTTACTTTTAAGATTTAACTTTTACATTTAGATTTACACATTTGGAAATTTAACATTTAGTAAATAATTTGCAAAATGTCAGAACAGTGAGGTAAATAATGAAAATGTGTCTGTGATGATTTGTTTACAC
>NW_013952867.1:424516-425967 GCF_001266775.1 Austrofundulus limnaeus
CCGAGGACCTATCCACGTCATCATTTACCCAGAATGCTTTATGTGGAAATAAAATGGCCCCGTCCATGTAATATATTTTTAAACTTAAAAGTCATCAAAACTAAACATCCTACAGTATTTTTACAGTCTTTATTTTACATAAATAAATGTTTATTAAATGAAGTCTAATGTTACAACTGATCAGGGATCCCTTCAAGAAACTCCAGCTGGTGTCAGACGAATGACGGTCTTCTTTGTTTTCTTGTTTCCTCTCCAGCAAACCTCTTCACTTTCTACATGATCTGTTTTCGTAAATGCAGGATGTCCAACACAGCTGTCATCTATCTGAGCTGTCTGGCTATTGTGGACACTTTCTACGTGATCTGGGTCATCCTTGTCGACCTAACTCTTACATTTTGGATTGTGCAGCCCTTTTGGCACTCCCACCCATGGTGTGGCATTCTGGGGTTCCTGCAGTATGGCTCTCTCTACAGCTCCTCCTGGATTGTGGTGGTTTTCACCATTGAGCGTTACCTCGTCCTCAGCAGCATGGCAGCCAGACAGCACTTCTCCCAGCCCTGGGTCACTAAAATGACTTGCATGGCTATAGTGCTTGTGTCCCACCTGGTGTCTGTGCCAATGAGCTGGATCAACATCGTCACACCTGTGAACCTGACAGTGGAGGGAGAGAACACGACACTGCCCAGGTGTCGATACCGCAACCACACCTATTCCACTGTTGTAGTCTGGATGTCTACTTTTCTCTCAGGAGGAATCCCCATTGTGTTGGTCACCATCTTCAATTACCTGATTGGGTTCCATCTCTGCCGCGCGAGCAACCTTTTCACAAAGGAGGAGCGAAGCATCATGTCTGGCAGAAGCAGCAGAGGGACACTGAGGAGAACCATTCTGTTGCTGGGCACAGTGTCCGTGGCCTTCGTTGTGCTCAGCCTGCCTCGTTTTGTCACCTACTGCATCCTGAGGACCAAATACAACCACGAAAGCTTCGACAGGAACGACTACAGCCTTCCAATCAACGTGGCGGGAGACCTGGCCAACATGCTGCAAAACCTCAACTCCACCACCAACTTCCTGCTCTACACAATGGTCAGCCGYCGCTTTCGCCAGGAGCTGCTGCAGGTGCTGACCTGCAAGGCGAGAGCCAATGAGCCGGGGTCCCTTCTCACCCACACCACCATGAAAGTCTTCTCAGTGGTGAATCATCGGGCTTCACCGTCCAGCAGCCCAGTGACCGTGGTGCTGACCGCTCTTAAAAAGAGAGAATGAACTCTGAACACGTCTCCTTCTTTGATCTTTGACCAAATAAACAAAAATGACTTTTCTCAAAGTCTTSTTTATTATCCCCTGATGCCAAAATGCAAAGAGGAAGAGTTAATGTTTCTGCCTGAGCCTCTGTGTGTGTGTGTGTGTGTGTGTGTGTGTGTGTGTGTGTGTGTGTGTGTGTGTGTGTG
>NW_013952867.1:427197-429922 GCF_001266775.1 Austrofundulus limnaeus
GTGTGTGTGTGTGTGTGTGTGTGTGTGTGTGTGTGTACCTGGTTTTTGTTAGGATTAACTTTAGACCAGTAATGGTTAATTTTAGGAAAAATGTCTGGGTTAGGCATAAATACAGTTACAAAAATGAATTGAAGTCGATACAAAGTCATCAGTTTGATGCAAATACGTGTGTGTGTATTTGTGTGGACATAGTTTGACATTATACTATGCTCTTGAGGACACTTTGTTCTTGTGTGGACATTTGCCTGGTCCACTCGATGAAAAATCCCTGTGGACCAGGGGTTAGAGTTAAGGCTACGAGTTAGTGAAGTGAGCCACGCCCACTGTTAGCATCTGTGACGTCGTGGAGGAGCAAAGAGGTGACCAAACAGGGCACAGGCTCAGAGTTTTCAGAGCAACTATTAGATTAACAGCAACTGGACATGTGTCACAAAATATCTGTAAGACTTTAAAAATAAAATAATATATTTGTTAATTATGCTAATTAATTTAACAGCAGCCTCGGCAGTTAATGAGGCAGTAAGTAAGTAAATTTTTATTTATAAAGCTCTTATCGTAGAAATAACTTCACAAAGTGCTGAACAGTACAAAAATACAGAATACAACAATGCAATAAAAACATCATGGAGCCATCCAGGCTGCAGAGGCTGCATCTCTGCCTGATGATTTCACTGATAAGGTGCTAACTTCTTCTTTCCACTCTTCAGAGACGTCCTTCTCCACCTCACTCTGTCCTTTTTTCTCACAACTACCTCCACATGCTGTCAAACTGAGGATTCTCATAAATTTGGTTCTCAGCACATTTTCAGATTCCTGCAGTTTAAGCTACATTTTGAAACCTGATCTTTTCATGAGCACAACCAGCAATATGCCTGAGCAGGATAACCATTAATATTTGTTTTGAATCCTATTTGAGGATTTTTGTCATTATGAAGAGAAAACCTAAACAATTCAGATATTAAGATTAACCAGCTGAGGGGAAACAAAGCTTTTCCAGCATACAGGGGAAACTTACAAAATATAAACACTTTTTTGCTCCAAATCATGTTTTTCCACGTTTTCACTAAGAGTWTAATTTCATCTCAATGCATTTCTTTCTGTGTGCAACAAAGTGAAACTTCTCAGTCAGTGGAACAGGATCCAGTTCCACAGCTGGAAAATGTTGTGGCAGCTCAACACAGGTGGGCTCAGTTCTGCCTTCACCTGCTGAGTGAAGTCAGTCTTTGTCCCTGATTTTGATTCATTGTTCTCCCAGTTCAAAAGAACGTAAGGCATTGTTTTTTCCCCTTGTAATACTACGTGGCTTCTGCAGCCTACCTGTTTTGCTGAGGAGGCGTTCTGATTGGCAGCTCTGGATTTATTGCTCAGCAGGATTTGCATAAAGGAGTCACGAGACTTCCAAGCTTTGTGAAAGTCAGGAAGAGGAAAGTTTCCTGTTTACCTCAGAACAGGTTTGGGCTGTCGTTGACGAGGAAGGAGTGTGAAGTAAAGGTGAGGATGATCCTTTATTCTCTAAATATGTTTAATYTAAGTAAAGAAGATGCCAGAAAACAGTGAAGCTTTAGTTTTCCACCTCAGAGGACACAGCTGACATGGTTTCAGAGCAGCTTTTCTGACCTTTGTACCAGTTTATGTGTGATCGTCTTACATTCCAGCCAGTGTGAGCAGGTAGGGCTGTAGTTTTACACGAGTGACAAACATGAACCAGTCCTGGATCCACAGTTCCTGTTAGAAGCAGTTCTCAGTCTTGTTCTGTTCAGAGTATTTTCCTGTTCGTGTCTCTGTTAGATCCTGGTTTTCACTTCGCTGCATCGTGAGCCACACACTTCCCTCCAGCCCAACATGGACTCCCTCAAAGGTAGGACCGGGTCCCTGCTGTGTTCTGTTTATTTCCCTGTCAAGTGGAAGCTGATGGTTGTCTCGGCTCGTTCTCTCAGGGCTGTGCCCCCATCCCAGTATTCCTGTGGAGACGGATGAGAGGATGGCAGCTCCCAGTCCTGACGCGTCTTGGCTCCCCTCCTGTCACATCTGCAGTGRACCTGAAGAGACCAGCAGGACAGCAGAGAGACACTGTGAGCCTCTGAGGGGTTCAGGCCTCAGTAGGTGCCATGAGGACCGTTACTGGCAGGAAGCAGCAGCAGCACACCCAGGACCCGCAAGGCCCCCCTACTCGGCAGATGTTCAGTCACATTTGTACAGACAGGAGCTGAGGAGTGGTCCCAGTTCTGGAAGCCCTTCAAACTGTGTCTGGGGTCACTCCATGGAACAGGCAGAGTCCCTGGAGCCCCCCCTGCCGCTCATGTCGAACTACAACTACGACCCGTGTCCAGCACCACGACACAGACYTCACCTGCCAGGTGAGTGCACCTGCTGATGAGGGTCAAATGTCTGTAAAGTTTTCAAACCGTTTGTGGAAATGTCAATCAGTGCAGCTGAATTATTAACAACAGTCCATGTTTTGTCTGAGACTCACTTTCTAGTCTGTGTTTCTGTCTGCCTGTTATATTAGGAGTGACAGAAACAGTCTATGGTGAGCAGCTTTAAAGTGGACCAATTATGGGTCCTAGAAATGTTTATGGTATGTCTGTGGGCTATCCAGACCATGTTCATTCAATTTAATGCACTAAATAATTCTCAGATAATAAAATTTCCCATTTTCTAGTTCTGCTGCTCTGACTTCTGTTCAGAAGAGCTGTTTATGTTAATGAGCTCTGTTGGTAACGCC
>NW_013952867.1:430712-432591 GCF_001266775.1 Austrofundulus limnaeus
TGTGTGTGTGTGTGTGTGTGTGTGTGTACCTGGATTTTAGGACCTTTTCTGATATAAACACCTACCTAGTCAGGACCAGTGGTCCATTCGGGGACCACAGACCAGTCCATTCTAATATGGTGGAACTCCATTGATGGATAAAGTCAGGGGTTCCTAAACTTGTCCAGGCCATGGCCCCACAAAACAGCATTAGCTTCTGGCTGGAGACCCCCTTTGCAAACCAAAAAAAAATGCTACAAAATTTGTAAGGAAATATCCATTTTTACTTTTATTTAGCATAAGAATTTTACTAACTTTAAACACTATTAAATATATTCCCACTGAAAAACAACTTTTCAGCAAACTGTTAATAAGAATTGAACAAAGAAATGCAACCTCAATAAATTAATTAATTAATGAAAATAACAATTGAAAAACATTCAATTTTATTATAATGATTTAAAATAACCATTAGATTTAATTTTAATTTTAATTTCTCATCTTCCCTCCATCTTTCTGAGCTTGTAAAAAGAATTCATTGGAGCCAACCCAATTCAAAACGGCCACAACGATTGAACAACAGATTCAGTTTTAAATAATGCTTTATAACATTATGTAGATTGAAGTTTATGATTTTAGCTTTTTTTCTCATCTTCCCTCCATCTTTCTGAGCTTGTAAAAAGAATTCATTGGAGCCAACCCAATTCAAAACGGCCACAACAATAGACTGACTGAAATTAGAAAACATAAAAATGGTTATTACTCAGTCAGTTTCACGTTTGGCTCATATTTGTTGTGGTAGTAGCTGAGAGTCATTGGTGAATGTGTTCACATGAGTGATTGTCATGTGAACAGGGGGAGTTGAAGAAATTTGGGAATCATTTAAATACTGATCTTAAAAGCATTACACCATTTTTAGTTTCCTTTTGAAGTATTCATTTTTATAAACTGTTGTGTGGCTAATTGTTATGTCTTGATTAAAATAGGTTTAGTTACATGCCTAAAACACCATGACAACACGTAAATAAACCATAAATGAACTATAAGGACAGTGATCTTTGTTTGAGTTCCTGGAACACAGCCGTAGGTTGTCTTTGAAGACAACGTCAAAAGGAGGTGTACTTCTGTTTTTCCAGCAGCACTGGTTTCTTTCTTGAGCTGAAAGCAATTAAACCATCGTTCAGACCCAGTACTGGAGTGGTTGTATGGTCTATTCTCTTTACATTTTCATCAATTCAACATTCATGTGGCTTATGCCCGGTTTAGTCACGATTTCAGTAAACAAACACTAAATTTTCTTACAAATGAACTCTCCTGATATCTCATGAAACGTAAGGTTATGAATATAACCACGGTTCCTTGAAAGAATGGAACGAAGTACAACACACAGTTGGGACACGCGCGCCCTCGCGCGCCTGGCTGAAGCCACCTCTAATCACGTCTTTAGACCGGTGACGTGGTGACGTTGAACGTCTGGTGACAGGCTCCGCCTTCACCCTATAAGTTTGGAGTCACCAGCATCATCACTCAGTTAGATACCGCCCTTCACCGAGCCTTTTGTGATGCGGGGCCAACAAGGTGTTGTACTTCGTTCCATTCCTTCAAGAAACCGTGGTTATATTCATAACCTTACGTTCCTTTTCAGTCATTTCACTCAGTACAACACACAGTTGGATATGGGACTTGTCAAAGCGCCCCGCAGAGCAGTATCAGACCTGAGTTAAGTAGTGTGTCTGAGTAAGTAATGGACTAATGCAGAGCTTTGGACCCGGCAGAAAGTACAGAATGAGCCACCGAAGGTGCTGTTACATCCTGTAAAATCGTGCAAATGTGTTTGGCAAATTGGAAGGTTTTTGCTGCTATATGCTAGCAAGATGGCCTCTACAATCCAGTGAGAGAG
>NW_013952867.1:437520-439565 GCF_001266775.1 Austrofundulus limnaeus
CCTAAGAACCTTAGAAGCTGAACTAACTAGCAGCAGCTATGTGAGCTCAGGTTTAGAGGTGAATATCGCGAGGTGAAGGGTGATAGAAATGAGTAATGACGCTGGTGACTCCGAACTTATAGGGTGAAGGCGGAGCCTGTCACCCGACGTTCCACGTCACCACGTCACCGGTCTAAAGACGTGATTAAAGGTGGCTTCAGCCAGGCGCGCGAGGGCGCACGTGTCCTATTTATAACTGTGTGTTGAACTGAGTGAAATGACCGAAAAGGAACTGCACATATTTATTTATCTTTATTATCAAAGGTTGATAAAACCTGATAACTTATTTCTCATCAGAGGTTGATCTCCGTATTAAACTCTGACATGAACGGCAGCGATATGCATTCCTGAAAGAAACATCAGGTCTTTCATATTTTGAGCAGTGGTTGGTGTATTTTCCTCTTGTATATTTTGGTCRTCCTCAGGAGTCCTCCTCTGAGGCCCGTTCTCAGTGATGCTCCAGGTGTTCCTCATGGATGCTGTCCTCAGGGCCCTCCTCCCTCTGAAGTGATGCATGAGGTCAGTGTGACCTGCCCTGGTCCAGCAGGTCCAGGAGCAGTCACAGGGGAGGTGAGGAGAACCATCAGCCTGCCTGAGGAGTGCAGTAAGCTTCACGCTGAACCAGCAGGATGATTTACTCCTCAGGTTCAAAGATTTGAATCACTTCTCTTTGACAGGAAATGTCTTCATCACATATTCAGTGGATGCAGCGAAAGAAATCATTCCMTTTGTCAGGTTTCTGACCGGTCAGGGATTCAACCCAGCAGTAAGTACCATCAGGTCCCAATAATTTGACACACTGCACAAACACTCAGCGAGCCTCTCCACAGATCGACATGTTTGACAGTCCCCTCAGAAGAATGGGAATCACGAAATGGATGGACCGCTACCTGAACGATGTAAGACTAAGTCCTGAGTTCAAGCTGCTTGGTCACAGTCATAAAGCTGACAGAGTGATGYCATTTGACAGAAATCGGTGCTGATCATTGTGGTCATCAGCCCCAAATACAAGGAGGACGTGGATGGAGTTGGAGACGATGAGCACGGCCTGCACACCAAATACATCCACAACCAGGTGAGTGTGTGGACTCACCTGCAGAGGCAGTAGATCTGTCTACAGCTCCTCACCCTGTCAGCTGACTGCTCAGGGTTGTGTCTCACTGGGCMTCTCCATTTACCTAAATCATGTAAACAGAGAGCTCCAGTGGTAGAAAATGACTAAGCGTTGTGTTGTTTACTCCTGTGACAACTAAGGAAGTAAACAGTAAACAGATTCATAGTTTCTACATCTTTCCATCAGCAGCGAGAGGAAACAGTGAGAAAATATCTGCAGGATTTAGACCCTTCTTTTAGACAGAACTATGGTCCACCCATGGAGGTCTAAATAACAACTAGAGTGAGTTTAAACCACGTGACCATGTGAACTACTGTAGAAGCTACAACGTTAATCAGACTCTGGATTTACCATAAATGTACTGAGCAGAACTGAAGCTAATATTTTCAAATTAAATAAGCTCATAAGGTTGATGTAATCACTGTTAATTATTGAACCGGTTAGCAGATAAGAGCTTCTGTAGCATGATGCTATACAGAGTGTAGCACTGCTGAATCATGCTTCAATTTAACACAAATTATTAAATATTGCAGTTGGTTTTACCTCAGTGTAAAATAATATTGTCTATTTAACTATTTTTAGGTTTCTGTTGGATAAACCTGACCTGCTAGGAAGATGGTTAAGCTAATGGTTTCATCCTATAACCAGGTATAGAGTGAGTCAATGGTGGGCACAGACCGCTAAAGTGCAAATCCGCTAATTGCGGACCTAAAGATTTCGTTTGCGCTTTAGCGGTCTTAATAATTTTTATCATTTATAAGTGGATTTGCACTTTCTAAAATTAAAAAGCAGTACCACTAATAACAAATTATCTACCAGTCATCATTATGTTGAACAGCAGAAGGTATGACTGTCAATGAATCACAACATGTGATCTATCCAACAGCACCCC
>NW_013952867.1:440443-442303 GCF_001266775.1 Austrofundulus limnaeus
GCATAAAAGGGCTTGGACCCCGGTCATAACTGCTTTGCAGTTCTAGTTATATAATTATATTTGTCTATCTGCTGTTTTATGATTGTTGAATGAAATTAACATAATTATCAATTATTAATTTCTAGTAAAAATATTGCAGATAATTTGTGACAGATCCAGTTGCTGTAATAGTTGCTATGATGCCCTGTTTGTTCGGTCACCATTTTTGCTCTTCCATGTTGTCACAGATGCTAACAGTGGATGGGATATGCAGGGCTCGCTCTAGTGTTATTTAAGTCTATGGTGTTCACTTCAAACATCATCTTCTTGTGGCTGTTTTTCCTGATATCACCACCTCCTCCCTCCTGACAGCCAGGACAGGAGGTCTTTTATATCTCCACCTGCAGCACGTCAAAGATGCTGCAGTTAACTTCACTGTTTTTACGTGTTTATTGTGTTTTTCATTAGAAATCTGGGACAATTACATTTTAATAAATTAAATGGTAACAGTGATTTATTTCTGTTTTATGAGCTCTTTCTATATTTTCCACTGACAGATTCAAAACGAGTTTATCCAACAAGGCTGTCTGAACTTCAGACTGGTGCCGGTCTTGTTTCCTAACGCAACCAAGGTAAGAAGAAAAGATACAATTCTCCTAAAACTGTGTTTGGTTCCTTCAAAATAATAAAAAAAAATTTCACTTAACAAAGAAAACAGGATGACAATACACACAGAAAATACATGAAACAGCTCAGTATTATACCAGGAAAATACTCCTCAGGTATCAGGTATGTACCTGRTAAGTAACAGGTACATAACCCATAGGTATGTATAAGGTAAATACCAGGTATGTACTTAGCACTTGCCTGATCAGTACCAGGTATGTAACTGGTACCCAAGGACACAGAGGTACATACCCGCATTAATTMCAGGTATGTACCCTATAAGTACCAAATATGTGCATGACATTTATCCTTTAAGTGCCAGGTATGTACTCAGGAAGTATCAGGTATTTACCTTGTAGGTTACAAAGTATGAATCTGGTAAGTCACAGGTACATAACAGGTAATGTAGCTGRTACCAATAAGGTTATACAAAATATGAACCCCTTTAGGTACCAGACACATACCTGGTAAGTACAATAAACTAGAGCTGGAAGTGRGGAGTATTTTAAATGTAAATCTCCTTCATAAACGGAGACATAAAAACTGAAATGTGTGAAGATCAGATCTGATTTTTTTAAAACTCTGCTTAAAGTTTTTGAGCAGTGACAGTTTGTTTGAAGCTCAGTTTTTAGTCTGCAACTCTGTCTACCTGTCTTACTGTGAGTGCTGTCCAGGCATGACGGACACCGACGTTCAATCACTGGCAGCAGCTTTAATATTTTGTTTTATCTGGGCTCTTTTTATAAAGTTTATTCATGAGAGCGTCAGCATTCATCWGATGGTTTGTCCTGTCAGAAACACGTGCCCAGCTGGCTCCAGAGCACCAGGATCTACCACTGGCCCAGCGACACCCAGGACCTGCTGCTGCGCCTGCTGAGGGAGGAACGCTACATCATCCCACAGCGAGGCGCTGACCTGACCCTCACTGTTCGCCCTCTGTGACGACAAACAGGAACTCCTCACACAGATTGTCAAACACTAAGATGTCGTTTCTGTTTTTAGTTTCATTAGTTTGGTAGAATTCTGATTTACTTCAGTATTTTATGATCCTGTTCTTCATTAGCCTGGCCCTTGTCTTCCTACACTGTTCCACTCAATTCTAGTTTCCCAAAGCGAAGAACAAGGGTCTGGTTTTTACCGGATAGACAGATAGATGGATGGATGGATGGTTGGTTGGTTGGTTGGTTGGTTGGTTGGTTGGTTGGTTGGTTGGTT
>NW_013952867.1:443987-445591 GCF_001266775.1 Austrofundulus limnaeus
TTTATTTTATTTTATTTATTTATTAAACCTTTACTTATGCAGGTAAACTGTTTGAGAACCACTTCTCATTTACAAACATGACCTGACATGATGCACTGAGTGCATTGTAATATACAAACCTACAGATTCAGACAGAGTAAAGTCATTGTAAAAAAAAAAAGTTAGATTAATTATGATTAACTGTGATTAAAATTTTTAATCTATGCCCAGCACTAAAAGTAATCAATATGAGTTAACTTGATTAATTTCACAGCCCTGTTGTTTACATTTGAACAATTTTTACACCTTTTTTAATGTGATTTTGAAACCTTCCAGCCTCTGTGTGTTTGTTGACACTACTGGACCAGGAGGTGGCAGCAGGAGGTAAAGTATGAGACAATCCCAGCTCCAAACCTTGAGCTTTATTCTGTTTCTTTGGTTCTTTCAAGAGACAAGTGGAGGGTTGCTTTCTGCTGGACGTTGTTTTTAAAGAAAAGATCAACCATGCAGGGGGCAGTTGTGGTCAGGTCTCAGAACACACTTCCTGTCCAGATGTTGCACAGCAGCCTCTGATAAGCCAGCTGCTGTCAGACTCTGACAGGAGAGGAGGATTTATGTTGTGTTTTTAACACCTTTTCCTCTGCCTTATCACGACCGGCAGTCCTCCTGCAGATCAGGGTTAGGCTTAGAGCTGAGGTGTGACAGGTCACAGCTACAAAACAGAAATGAGTAGAAGTCAATACAAGGTCCTCATAGGTGCAGAAAAATGAACCTCTGTGTGTGTGAGGAGCTTTTTCGGCTGTCAGGACCAATAAATCCACTCTGCTATTGTTTCAGGACTGGCAGGYCACTCCACTCAGGCTTATTTAMTGCAACCAGAAGCAGATATTGTCTGGGAAAAAAGCCTAAATCACATTTGTCTGTACTTCAGCTGGTTCTGATGTACACCCTGTTATAGATCATTAGACATGGTATAATGGCCCGCCGGCTAAAGGCAGGCCAACATCTGCTTTCCAGTGTGTGGATCTGGTTCTGTTACCTGTTAAAACCGTTTGTGATGAAACACCTACTTTCACTTATCAAAAAAAGTATACTGTATCTCAAGTACTTCTCAATAAATATACTTAAGCATATGAGTAGACATTTAGTGTGTTTTTAATATAAGTCTAGTATACGTACATAAACTTTTAAGTAAATCGTTGATAAATACATAAAAAGTCAACTAAAAGTAAGCGCTCTTATGGTTAGTATAAAAGTACTATATTTAGTGTTACGTATGTTTTGGTAAGTGTTGTCAGGACCAGTTATCCCTTTGGTGACCAAAGAGGAGTTCAGAAAGAAGATTGTAGATGTTAGAGGTAAATACTTTTGAACTGTCTGCGAGCTGGTTCATGTTCCTCTGACCACAGCTGCCAAGATGATTAAAAAGTGAAAGGTTTATGGGACTATGATTAACCTCCCAGGTTGTGGACGCAAGAGGAAATGCTACTCCAGGTTAATCAGACAATGGTGTAGAGTGGGATGTCAAACGCATTTTCACTGAGGGCCATATGAGCAGTACGGTTATCCTTAAAGGGATCCATGATTAGTTGTAACATTTAGACTTTATTTGATAAACATATATT
>NW_013952867.1:446730-451619 GCF_001266775.1 Austrofundulus limnaeus
CCTTCAGGGTGGATATAGCTCGCTAGCAGCCTCGCACCGAGGACCTATCCACGTCATCATTTACCCAGAATGCTGGTTTGTCTGTGTAATATATTTTTTAACTTTTAGTTTAAAAATCATAAAAACTGAACATCCTACTGTATCTTTACAGTCTTTATTTTACAGTTAAATATATGTTTATCAAGTAAAGTCTAATGTTACAACTAATGAGGGATCCCTTTAAAGGGCCAGTTATAATTAACTTTAACTTCTTCAAACAAACAGAAATTGTYACGTTCATTGTCTCGTTGCTATGGTTAAACACGCTAACAAACATTAACTGAGCTCTACATGGTATTTCCTGCATAGAAACGGTGTTTTAACAAGTCCGCTTATAAGTACTACATGTATGACTGACTAAATATAAAATAAATAATACAGAGATACTGTGGGAAGTTCACACATCCCAGGATAACTGGGACACAGAAAAAGTAGCCAGTGAAAATTCAGTGAAATAGAGATTTTAGCCTGTAAATTTTGCTGGCTGGCAGCGACTGTGAAACCCTGTGCCCCTCCACCATGTTGTGAGATGCTGTCATTTTGCATCATGGGACATGTAGTTTATTGTAAATTCTGACTTTAAAGYAGCTTATGTTTAYYTTAAGACAGWAAWGAATATTTTGTCATGTAGGCAACAACTGGCCTGYGGGCCTTGAGTTTGACTCACGTGAGGTAGAAGGTAGAACTTCTGAGGTCCACAAACAGGAAGTGAAAGACCATGATTTGACAGATCAAAGAACCTGTAATATTGTCAGTCCATTTCTGAAAGATATTAACCTCTGAAAGTTTTAACCAAAGGTCTTGGCCAAAGGTGTAACAAAGTATGAAGAATGTCTCTTCTTTGTTGTGTGACATGCACTGAAAACCAGACAGATAATCATATCTCCTGCTGGGACCATCCTTCCTGAAGCCGCACTCCCCCAAACAATATTATATGTGAAATGTGGAATATTGTGTTCCTCATATGCTGTATTAGCCCTCAGAGCTGCGTATTGCTTCATTAAAACAACCAAGAAGACTCCCTGTTGCAGGAAAATCTTCCCTCCATCAGTGTGAAACTGCTGATGAAACATTTTTCATCTTTGGGGAGTCGTGATGAGTGACGTCCTCAGGGTGAACTGGAGCAAAGCAGCTGTTTGGAGGGGATGCTGCCTCTCCCAGCGGTGAGGAGCAGGGAGCTCAGCGTGCACGCTGCTGCTGCTGACCCTGCTGCTGCTGCTGCTGACCCTGCTGCTGACCCTGCTGCTGCTGCTGTAACGATGACTGCAGCAGTCTGAGTAGAATAGTAAAGAGGCATCAGTTACACCCGAGCACCCACAGGGGCTCCTCTTCACTCACAGGAGTAACGAGAAGAAAAGCTTGTAGAAATCATGGGAACAGTAAAAATAAATAAAAATAATGATAATAATTCTGACGCAAAATTGTATTTTATGAAGAAAAGTCTAATTCATGATTGTGGAAACTCAGATCCAGTTTCACTATGTTTTATTTATATGTGTATATTTATTTGTTTTTTATTATTGAACTTACACCATATTTTCTCTCCTGCATTCATTGTTTTTGTGTATTATTGTATATTTTGACCTGCACTGACCTTGTGTTTGATTTACAGTTTTGAAATTAATTCTTGATTTGATGTTTTACTTTTCGTTTCTTACAGTATGTGCAATTATATATTTCTGTTTCATTTTATTCTTTCCACCATTTTATACTGTTAATGATTGTTCAGCACCTTGTGAATATATTTCTGTGAAAGGTGCTTTATAAATAAAACTTTACTTACTTATTTATGGGCTTTTTTAAGTTTATTTKATAGGGAAAGACACACATCAACATAGACAAACTGAACGAGACAGCAGTCMCATGCTTGCGTCATGGTGCAATAGATATGTGCAATTTTGCATATTTTGTGCTATTTTAGATGTTCATATATCAAAATATTCTGCTCATTCAAGAGACGGGTGCAATTACTTTTTTATAATTATCAAAAATATTTAACTTTATTTACAAATTTTCACCCACAGAAATACACTGAACTTTTCAAGTTTTCTTCCAAACTTTGTTTAAAATGTGCTGCAGCAGTGAACCTGTTACAGAGAGATAAAAACAGCTGCATTAMAAAAGGTTGATGCTCATTCAGTCCAGTCTGCAGTAGTGTGCTGTGACTTTCAGTATTTGGAAATTTTAAACTTGTTTTACTTTATTAACATTTATTTAACCAGGCATATCTTATTGAAATAACAACTATTCAGTGGCAGATCTAGGATTTTTCTGAGTCAGGGGCCATCAAGGGGCCACAATATTCATAGAGGGGCCAAGTCTTTGTTCAACATCCTCTCATAAATTCCCAGATCATTTTACACTTCAAACACTTGTAATGTAACATAATTTTTTTAAATGTACCACTTTACAAGAAAGCCCCCTTTATAGATGGCTTTTAAAGAGTTTATAGATAGGTTATTAATTCATCTGTAAACACTTTAAAATGTATTAATAAGTGTTTATTATGCAATAATTGATGACGAGAAAGAGACAAATTTGTCCAGTTTCATTTATTAATGATTTATGAAGTGTAAACGTTACAAATTAATAATCTATCTATAAACTCTTTATAAGTCATCTATAAGGGGAGCCTTATTGTAAAATGGTACCAAAAGTTTGCACAGTAAATTCTCCTAAACAGTTTTTCATACATTTTACTGAACATAGATGAAATATTTTGAAACACACATGTGAGGAAATCCAGCCATCATTTGTCAGTTGAAATACCTTTTTGCAGGATTGTTCATATTTTAAGAAGAGAAGAAGAATTCTGAGCAATGAGTCAAAAAAAGTATTTAAATAGTAAACTATTTGACTCATTAGTGCCTCTAGTGTTTGGACATGGAACTGCGTACACCAAAGGACAGATGAGTGACAGGACAGGGGCACTTCAGGGGACCAATCAGATTTCAGCTGGGGCCAATGCCCCTGTGGCCCCGCCCCTAGAACTATTTCAGGAKGCCTGCACCTGAAGACAGCCTAATGTTAAAATTCATAAAGTTTGTAGTTTTTGAGTTCCTAAATTTTATTTACAGAAATATAATCTACTCTTTATTTTACCAAACAGTCTTCATTCATGTAGCAGCAGGTAGTTCTTGAAATCTGAACCTTTTGCTTGGTCGTGCTTTTATTTTGAAACAGACAGACGGAAGTAGTGGTCTTCTACATTGTGATTTTATTTGTAAACAGACACCGATGTGTTCTTCTGCGAGAGAGCGGTACACTGGGCTTTTATTTTGAAACAAGACAGCAGAGTTCAGTTGGTCGTACACTGTGCTTTTATCGTGAAACAATTACCTATGTTGTGTCCTTCTGTAAGGGGTTACATTGTGCTTTTATTTCTAAAGAATACTCGAGTTTAGTTGTCTTCTGCAAGCCTTCCATTGTGCTTTTATTTTGAAACAGACAGCAGGATGTTGTGTCTCGTGGCGTTTTCCGTATTTTCTGTTCGGCACGGTGTGTAGCCTGTTATGGGAGCAGAGGGAGCCCAAATGAAACGGTTCTGTCCGGGACGTGATTTGGAGACATAAGGCCACATACCGGAAGTCTGGGAAACCCCTTCCTGGACCCAAACAGAACCAGTCCGGAGGTTCTCATCACGGGGCAGCAGTAACATGGGGCCGAACCCTGGGGAGGTTCGGGTACCTTAGCTGTGTGGGTCCGTCACACACAGGAAGACACACAAATCTTTGTTCGTGTGTTTTTTCTTCCATGGGACACGACCGGGCTTCCCCTCCGCTCTGCCGCTGTTTCACCGCCGTGACACCAGCCCTGTGGGCCGGTGTGGACCGACCACCGAGCCGCCGGCTCCTCATGGACTCCCCCCAGTAGTTTTGTTTATTTATTTGTTTGTTTTGTTTTGTTTTGTTTGGCCGCTCTCACCGCAGCAGTCACCATGTTCTCCGTGAGGATCGTCACCGCGGACTACTACCTGGGGAGTCCCGTTAAAGGCCTGGACGTCTGCTACTCGGACTTCAGGGACAGCGACGTGAGGAGGGTCCCGGTGGTTCGGGTCTTCGGAGCCACGCCAGCAGGTCGGTCAGGTTTATCTACGTGTTGTTGTCAGTAACTGAGCTGCACGCTGCTTTGTTTGGACCGAACCGAGGTCAGGGGGCTGTTGGTGGGTGGTGACACGGTGAAGCGACGCTGCGGCCAGCGGCGGGCACGGTGGGGGTCCTCCTCTCCCCTCCGGGCCTGCTTTGTTTCCGGAGGGTGGAGGTGCAGGTGGAGGTGGAGGTGGGGGTCTCCCACAAACACTCTGCTGTGTGTTTGTGAGTTCACAGCGACCTGTGGAGCGTGGCTGCCTTTTGTGCTTTAAAACATACAATTACACACAACATACACAACACACACAACACACACAACAGACTGACACACATTTATATCACGTGTCTGTAAAAACACTGACAGTACAAAATGTAAAATATTTACATTTTGATTGGACAATTTATCTGAGATTCAGGTCATAAATAATTTTAAGATAACTCTACTTTAATCCATCAAGCTGCAAAACAATAAACTGCTGACTGACGTCATCAGTATGCGTCCACAGGATGTCCTTTTTTCCAGATTATTATTGTTATTATTATTATCATTATTATTATTGTTATTAGAACATGTACAAACAATTATGGTAATTCACAATAGTACAAAAACTAATGTAATAGAGGGCATAGCAGAGCAAAAGTTAGAAATCAGAACATCAAGTAAATACAATAAACAAAAAAAGTAAAGAAATAAACAATTAACAAGGGATAATATTTTAGGATTAACATGCGTTGGTGGGTAATTATATTAGTAATTCATAC
>NW_013952867.1:452540-463866 GCF_001266775.1 Austrofundulus limnaeus
TACTTGTACTTTTACTCAAGTATCACTTTGAGATACTTTATACAACACTGCCAGTAAAACACCAAATGTTGTCATGTCTCTAGAGACAGATTCAGGAAGTGTAATTTTCAGTTTGATCCACCTTTAAAGGTAACTCCAACATATTTAGATTTTGTTGCATTCATAGAAAATGTGGTCTGTTGTTTCTAAATCCTTTTCACAAAAACAACGTTTGTTCTCATCAATATTGAAACGATTTCTTGGCTCTTTGGAGGGTAAATTGCATTCAAAATTTTAAAGTGTGTTTCTTTAGCTTTTGGTTGCATGGGGAGTTTTAAGTATTGAGTTCTTAATTTTTCATTAGATTTCTTTTCATATTTGCTAAATATGTTATTTTTATTTATTTTCCCAGGGAATAAAGTTTCATTTAGACAGCTTCTGATTGTGTAGTATATGTTGTATAATGTAATGGTTGTTCCACACCTGGTTTATTGTGTAGAAGTCAGGGGAAACCATGTAAAACAATTATAAACCCTGTTTTTGTTTTACAGAAAGGAGCTGTAAGAAATATCACTAGAAAACACTACAGTCCATCAAATGTTTTCTTTTATCAGTTGAAATTATTGAAGTTCCTTGAGTTGGTTGATTATAATATTTTACAGGTTATGTATAAGGCTCATAAATGTATATTACATTTAAACAACCAATTAAATATTGTGAAGAGAGAAAGTTGTTATGATCTGAAGGGGTTGAGATGTTTGTGAAACCTGGATTTTGAACAGTTTGAGGGAGTGATGTAGTGGAACAATCTGGAGAGGGAGGTCAAAAATGCCAGATTTATGTTTAAGAGAATGATAAAAGTCACTTTGTTTAAAGAAATATGAAACAATATAATGCGTATTCATACAAAATGTTGTTCAACAAGGACTTGAGGTTGTTTTTGTTGGTAAATTATTATTGTTTAAAATTTATTTTTGAGAAGAAAAAGGCACAGATGCTATAAGATTTTTTCCTCTTTCTGCCACCTTTCATTTTATTTGTGATTTGTATTTAATTATACATAAATGTTGTTATTTTTAAATGAATGAAGAAGTAAAGAAATTTAGTTCAGCTGATTCAGTTTTAAAATGTTTTGTTGAGACTTTAATTGTTTCTCAGTAATGTGTGAGTTGAACACACTGATGTTGTTTAGCACAGTGGTTTTCAGTCAACCACTACATGTTTCAGATGTTTCTCAGTTTCAGGACATTAAATAAATGAATAATAAAGAGGTTTCTGCTTATTTCTGATATTTAGTTTATAGTGTTTCCCTCAGTCTTTGAGAAGAGTTTCAGTTGATGTGTGTCAGCTATTATCTAACCAGTGCGTTCAGCCAGAGGCACCATGAGGTTCTGGCCTCATGTTCCCTGTCCCTCCCTGACCCAAGCCATGGACACTCCCACCCATCAGGCCTGTGTAATCCGAGGCCACGCTTCCTGCCCCCACACACACTCAGAGGCTGTCCTGGCAGACGCCCTGGAGCTACACAACCATTCCTGGAAGAGAGAGAGACAAATTAAATTCCTTTGTTGTGAAACTTTGATTCCTGCTCAGCTTCTCACTTTATTCTTATTCACCAGCAGCTTGACTGGTGTGAGCAGAGAGTGTGAAGAGTGCWGCAAACTGACCCCACCTGGAACTGTTGTGTTGGTGAGGTGGCTGCAACCCCTCGGTGCCGACAAGCTCAGCCGCTGACAGCAAGAGACACGCTGTTTGGTTTTGGTTTTGGTTTTGCACACATGCTTTTAGGTGTGTGTGTGTGTGAGAGCAGAAAGGGTGAAACTGCATGACTGACGTGAATGTGGGACCGTGCAGGGACAGGTTTGGCTCTCTCCGGGGGTCTCCTTAATGCCATCTGAAGGAATTCCTGTCGGATCCATTATCAGGACAATAAGCCGGCTGCAGGGGCTCATTACACAGAAGCTCTTTGTCCTTTTAACTCTTTACGTTCCCGACTTCCTGTTGGCTTCAGTTAATCCTCTTACTGCTGCACTCACTGCCTATAATTCTTTAATAGTTGCATAGTTAAATGAGATAAATATTTATTATTTGATACTCTTCTACAAGTCCATCTGTCCTGTGTGTAAGTGTACTTCATAAGTAGGGCTGTGTATTGACAAGAATTTGGCGATACGATACATATCATRACAGAGGGGTCACGATACGATATATCCTGATATATTGTSATACTGTAAACAAGGAGATATATTSCRATTTTTTTGTCCAAAAATTCTATTAAATAAAAACCTCTTACTGGTTAAAAAATATTCATTGTCTCAGAAAATTCTAATATTACAGACATACTTTTGATACATTTAACTGTGTTCTGCTTTGTATGTATTTGATTTTATTTGTTTCATATTTCTTATTTCATCCATGTTTTCAATTATTAGACTAAATTTGCCAATAAATAGTTAGAAAATATATTTTTGCAGCTTTTAGTTTTTAATATTAATTTACACTATGGTCAGCCAACAGTTAACAATAGTGTTTATGTTGTCATAAAGTTCAGTAAACAGATGATATGAAGCTGCTGCACAGAGTTTCTGGGATCAGCTGACCTGCATCCAGAACATGATCTGTGGGTCGAACAGCAGGGCAGGTCCTGAAAATAAACTGTAAATAAATGGAGAAGATAAACAACAACAACACAGTTAAACTGTTTTTGAAGTGAACACAGCAGGATAAACTTAAAGTATCTGGACTTTGATGTGATCAGCCGGACATCATTGAGAGAAACAGTTTTATGTCACGGGGGGAGCGCTGAGCTCGAGGTGACAGCATGCGCTGTGTGTAATGTGAAAGCTGACCACAGTTGGCAAAAAGAGCACAAAACACTTAATTTGTGTTAAAATMCAGACATTGTGACAAATAAGTAACTGTTTGTAACCTTACCTCAGCTTAGAAGGCAGAGGGTGTCGGTCTTTTCTGCTCACATTCAGCTATCGGAGCATGAAGCTAATGTTTACTCACAATGCTAATGCTACCCTTACTCTCTGGAGCTCAAGAGGTAGAGGAGCCAAATGKCTGGCTCACTGCTGCCAACTAGTGGTCAGAGGCTGAACTACAACATAAAAATGAACGGCTGGCAGGAAAGTTGRCATTTTAAACCTTAATAAAAAATCRATACAGGGCTTTAGAATATCGATACAGTATCGGGAAATGAAATATCGCGATATTTCAGTGTATCGATATTTTCTTACACCCCTAGTTATCACAGGACTAAACTGTTACTGCACTAAACGGTCGCGTATTACAGCTTTTATTTTGACAGATGGAAAAAAAGGTAAAACCGCTGGGACAATAATGGCAACGATTGTCAGAKAAGTGCTGTTCGTGAATTCCTGAGCCCACATTGGTAGTGAACAGAAATGATGCCTGCAAACAAGGTCCTGCTGGCGCCACCTGTCAGCAACAGAGGGCGAGGACACTTGAGGCTGATGTATACGCAACATGTCGATACTTGTTTTTTTCTTATTGTTGCAGCTGCCGGACAAACATTACAGTTTTTTTTGCACACCCTCCTAAAATTCGTTCTGTGCTCATGACAGAACTCTTTTTATTTTGCATGGCATGTGGTAAGTGCTGGTCTGAACTTTGTGGGCATGTTTATGTTGAAAACCAAGAGAACTACACTTATTTCACTTTACCCACTAYGYTGAGCGTCAGCTGGCCGAGGCYGTTAGAGAATACAGCCATCTTTACAAGTGTTCCAGCAAAACCTTTTAAAACGAGTCAAATAAATCTTCGTAAAGCTACTGGTGGAAGGAGATTGCACAGGTGAGACGCTTCATCCCAACAAAACYCGTCTATCAGCTTGGGCATGCATGCTAACTAAACCCTGACCAAAACCATCAACACTCTGAAACTGTAAATACAACTCTTCTTATTGGATGCAGCTATAAATACAAATCAATAATACAAACTTTGTCACTATTAGTTTAGAAGTAGAATATTCTGACTGTTTTAGATGAACAAAACATGCAATTTATTTCAAATGACCCAATCAGATCATCCTGATTCCAGAGCTTCAAAAAGCCACTTTTAAGTCATCAGAGGTGCCTKTGGTTGCTGGAATCTGTCTCAGTGATTGGATTGTAACATACTGATGCTCACATGTCAAAGCTTGTCTTTTATTTGATTTTAAATTATTACTCCAGTCTGTGAACGTGCCAGTCTGTTGTTGATTATTTTATTTCTGTTGCTGCATGCCAAATGGTTTTGGCTCATGGTAAGATATTCTACCTCATCGGATGACTCACGTCTAGTACTTCTTTAGAGTTCTGTTACTTTTACTTAGTGTAATCAAAGAAGAGGAAAAACAAAAAGAGTGAGTAACTGAGGACTATAAGGAGTATTAGATTTAAGGCACGTGCTGACAGGGGTTGTTGTTCAGCAGGGTTTGCATTCACTAAATATGTTTTGGTTTCTAAAGTTGGTCTGTGTGTGTTTTGAAGCAAGAGGCCCATGCTGGCACGTGTTGTTGGGCCATTTCAGGTCCTCTTTTCTACCATCGTCCCCTCAGAGAACAAAGAGCGACGCCGCAGCTTGTAAGGACAATAGATACTCCCCCACTCCGTCCCCTCCAGGCTCCTTGTGAGGGCTGTGGGGGGATTCTGCAGCTCTCCACAGATGATTAAGACATTCCTGAAAGTGAAAGAGAGGAATTGACAGAAGAAATCTTGAATTTCTGAAGGAGTGGGGGTGATTTGAAACCATCCAGTTGTGTGCTTTTAAGGACAGTGTGTGCGTGCAGTTTAGGGCTGCACGATATTAGGAAAACCTGCGACGTGCGATAACAGTGTTTTTACGATGGCGATATGACTTGTGATAAATGAAAAAATATGTATGTATATGTAGAGTTGATATCTTTCTGCTCTGGGTTCAAAGCCCAAAAACAACAAAAAAAAAAAATAATTATTTCCATTCCAGCCTGATTTTTTTAAATTGACCAAATACATGAAGGGCTCTATTTGACTGGTGAAATATTTCAAGCTTCCATCTGAATGACAAAATGCATAAATGCAAATTTTTGAGTCAACCATTTATTGCTGTTTATGCAGTTGTTGCGATATGCATATTGCACAGGTAGGGATGCACGATATATCGGTATTCATATTGGTATCGGCCGATATTGGTCAATTTTTAGAACATTGGTATCGGTCCGATTTGTAAAACTGGGCCGATATCAACGTCCGATATTGATTTCCCACTTTTTATCTTTGTGTTTGTGTTTTGGGAGGGGAGTTGGTTGATTGAGCGGCATCTGTTCGACCATGATAGTGAAATTGACGCTGCACAGCCAGGAATAACTGAAGGAGGGAGCCATGTCAGAGGTCTGGTTGTTTATTTACAGTATAGAAACAGACCTAAGTGTGTTTGTGGGTATATGTATAATATAATTTCTGTGTTTTTGTAATATCTATAAATATCTGTTATCGGCCAAAACAGCAATAATTAAATCGGATATCGATATCGGCTGAAATTTTCATATCGGTGCATCCCTATGCACAGGCTGTTATCGCGATGACGATAAATTTTCGATATATTGTGCAGCCTTAGTGCAGTTAGTTTGTAAGGAACCAAAGATGCACACAGAATCAAACAGAGCAATTAAATATTTATTGTAGCTTTGTATATACAGTAACTACAAATTCATGTCCGTTCAGAAACATCTGCTGCTTTGTAAGAAATTCATTCTCAATAAAGTCACAGTAGTTCGTATACTGCAGCGGTGTACGTTTCACTGAGTGCCACAGTTGTAATTAACTTTAATGTTTTATCATGTTCCTTGTCTCATTGCTATGACTGAGTCCGGCTAACAAACAATAACTGAGCTCTACATGGTATTTCCTGCATAGAAACAGTGATTTGATAAATTGTCTTATAAACACTGAAAAGTACTACGTGTATTCCACAGGGAATTCCACTGGAGGGCGTTCTATTGGATATTCATGACTTGTAAGTAGGAAAATCCCACCTCCCAGTATAACTGGGCAGCAAAAAAATAGCCAGGGAAAATGTTCATTTCAAATAATTTATAAGTAACAATGATCTAAACCAGACCTGCTGTCAGTCCATAACATAGACATTTTAGCTAGTTGGGAAATTATGACTTTAATGAATAATAAAGTATATTTATTATTTCTTACTGTCAAATGTTAACAATCAGAATCAGTTTTATTGCCATTGATGAACACAGACTAGGAACTTGCAGTTAAGAACACCCACCTATTACATACACAAAACAAACATTGGGGGGAACGGATGTTCAGGTCATTCTCAACATGGTCGCACTACGTTTTGCAGCTTGGAATACACACAATAGGAAAGATGAGTTAAAAATATATGCTCTGATCCTATGTTTACACACACAGAAGCACAGAATCAAATGCTAAAAAAAATTAATAACCCACTCGCAAACACAGCAAACACATGGTATGGGATAGGATGCAGCAGAGCCGGTGGCATTTCAGGGTAATACTCTGTGCTGGAACCAATCAAAGACCTCCATAGTCCAAAAACAAGTTATCAACCAAAGCACAAATCACCAGAGTTCAGTTCTCTGTCTCCACCCATCGTGGTCTTCAGACTGATCCACCCACAGATGATATGGGTAGGGGATGGGGAGTCAAGCCTTCGTCTCACGTGTCATCTAGGGGAGTTTTGATAACTGCTGAACCAAGATCAGCAGTTGCAGGGATCCAAAAGATAAACATCGTTGTTTTGGGACAAGCAGCCTTGATTTTATCTCTGCTTTAAGTCTTAACTGTGTCTTTGTGATGGCGAAAATGCCACTGTTCTGAATTTCATCACCTCCTCACCTCTCTTTCYGACTGAAACTTCACCCAGGTGTAATCCTACTCCTCATGGGCACGCTGCTGAACTGTGATCCTCGTCAGAATCACATCCAGTTTGCGACTTATACATTTGAGTCTGTGCGTTTCCAGTATGGGAGACTCCATCCAAGGTTCCTGACAGCTTCTCACAGGCCCGRACTTCTGTCAGGATCGCGTTCATTTTCCGATAAGCCAGGACTCCTCCACAGCCGATCAGCAGGAATCCAGTTATCATAAATCCAAATATGTACAGATCTTCGATGTCTTCAATGGAAAGCGGCGCCAACAGATGAGGTTCCACCCCCAAGAACCAGACACTCGCCCGTCCGCCACCATTCCACTGGGACAGCTGTGCTCCCCTCTCTCCAATCTCAGTGTGGAAAAAGTAGTGTTGATTACGTTCAGAGACGAGTTGACCAAATCCATAATTCCTTTTGTTTTCTGATGATAGGTAGAAGAAAGGCTTGAAAAAGCTGCAAAGCAGGGAAGGAGGGACAGGTTGGGACAGAGCAAAAAGCATCCGATTCCTCTGAAGTCCAAGCAGAAAAAATATTTACCAGTCAACACTGCATACCAGGTTATAGGATGAAGCTAATATTAGCTAATCATCACCTCAACAGGTCAGATTTGTCTAACAGAAACCTAAAAATAATAAAATATAAAATATTATTTTACACTGTGTAAATAGCACCTAAATTAGAGGACAAATTAGTTTATAATATTTAATTTGTGCTAAATTGTAGCATGATTCAGTGCTACATTCTGTAAAATAAAATGCTACACAAGCTAATATCTGCTAACCAGTTAAATAAATAAAAGTGATCAGTGGTGGGYAGCGCTAATCCAAAAATTAGCTCCGCAATTTCTAAAGTGCTTATGAAAATGTTTAGGTCCGCCACTTCAAAAGCACTTGTGCCATAGAAAAACTACCAGAAGCTAATTTTAAAGCGCAAGTTCAATTTGACACTTACTAGTAGGGATGGGTACCTTTGACATTTGAATCGATTGGGTACCAATATCCGGTACCTGGAAATCGGTACCGGTACTTAACGGTACCAGTTTTCTTTACTTTGTGTGTGTTGTTTTTTCAATGATAAACTTTTATATATTTTTTTTATTTAACATATTTCTCAATATCTAAAATTAACAAATGTCAAGATAACATTTTGTATTGTAACATCAGTTGTGTAACTTATTTCTTTAAAGTGCAAACTCTTGAAAACAAGACTGTTTTGACCGCCAACGTGCGAACGAAATATTTAGGTCCGCAATTAGCGGATTTGCACTTTAGCGGGCTGGTGCCCACCRCTGAAAGTGATTAAGTCAATTTTTRTAAGCTTATTTTAATTTTAAACTGTTAAATTATTAGCTTTAGTTCTGGTCAGATCACATTGAGCTAAATAAGATCAAATCTGCTTACTTATCTTGTAAAATGAGACGTTTTCCTGTTTATCTTCTGTTGGTAAATCCACAACATGACACACAACTTCACTCTCAAAAATATTAATATTTTGTTAATATTATTAATAGTTTTTAAGCTTTCTACTTCGTGAGTCCTTTTTTTCACTGTTGCCACAGTGTACAGTAATAAATCCAGACATTTGCCCATTCTTCTTAGCCGTTTATCTTCTACTGTCGATCACATGTTCACGTGGTTTCTGCTCACTCCAGCTGTTCTGTAAACCTCCATGAGAGGAACTGATAACAGGCTCAGCAAACACAGGTTGACCTCCACAGGAAACACTTTGTTCATCAGGGTCTGGTCCAGTTTCATGGCCCGCAGGAACAAGTTGATGTGAGGCTGACTTTTCACTGCATTTTATTTTCTCATAAGCAGTGTGATCCGGTGAATCAGTTCCTGGTTTATTATAAATATGATAACTGAAGGCTTGCTGTTTTTCATCTGTGTCTGATGTTTGTCACATAATTCTTCCTCAAGTTTCCTCTTCTGGACCCTTGGGCCTCTTAATAGTTACCTTGGATGAAGAAAAGTTGCTGCAATGGCTCTTTATCAATGTTGCCGAATCCTCTCTGAACTGCCTCCACCACCGTGTCGTCTTCTGTTCCCACTCCATGGTCCGTGTCGACTTTTTTCAATCCGAAAACCCTTCAGTGCCGCGATAAATGGGATCACATCTGCAGCCGTTTCTGTGGAGGAGCTTATTTCTTTAGTGAGTTCTTCAAAAGGTGTGAGGATGCTCGGCATGTTTTCAGTAAGTCCCCAGTGATGCGTGCCAGTGTGATGGGAGCTCACGATCAGCAGCACGTCTGCTCCATCAGTAGCTGTGTTTCCATTGACCATGAAAATGCGCAAACTAGAATTTCGAAAATAAATTTGCTCAATGGAAACACGTCAATTTCGAAAAAAATTGTTTTTCGGCAAAATGTTTTTGCACTAGGATGAGGTGTTTTTTTTTTTGCCGTATCAAAATTGGCGTTTTTCGCAAAACTACAATGGAAAGACTTTTTTCACATCACGGGAGTCACGTGATCAACAACCGACTGTTTCTACTGGTGAAAAAGACGATGATGAAGAAGATAACAGGAAGTAGAAGTAGTAGTAATATCACAGAAGTAGTATAAAATAGTAAACTCAGCGACTACAATTTCCCAAAAACACAGCATACGTAGCCGCTCCCAAGTAGGGACTTGTCTCTGGAAAGCCTCGATAAAAGACGCCGACGTCTCCTCTGATGATGAGCGCTAGTGTTGTGGTAGCAACATGCTATGTGTTTACATCCATCGCYGCCATGTTTGTAATGACTTATCATGAGAACAAACGTATTCACGTGACTTTAATAACATTTCTTACTTAATGGAAACACTGCAGTTGTGAAACTGTGTTTTTTGACATTAACAGAATATCAACAAAGTTTTGGCACATTTGTAATGGAAACACAGCTAGTGAATGCAGCGTGTAGTAGGTTTATTCCATCTGTGGGCTTTAGACTGACCCAGGCCAGATACTGACTTGCATGAAGTCATGAATCAACAAGCATCAAGTGTTTAAAACGTCCGCGGCTAAATTTTGGTGTGGCTGAGAGCTTTTCTCAAGATTGTTGCTCAAAACTAAAGCATTAAATGTTGAAGTGTTTGTTAGCAAAATAATTCACAAACTCCTGGATTTTATTGAGATTATCAGTAAATAATCACTGGATGAGCATCCACAGGTGATTATCTTCTGCAGCCAACCAAATTCAAGATGGCTGCCRCAAAACCAAACAAATAATTTCATAGATATTGAACTAAAATCTGATGAGGCTGTAGCCGAGTCTTTCCCAAAKCATGCAGAGCTTGAAATCTCACACTGTCGCATACGATTATTTTCTAGGATTAACCAAGCAGCTGTGACTCTGTCATTTCATAGGAGGTGGGTGAAAACCACTCCTTYTTTCTGCCTCTGCTGCTTTGCTCAGAGCTGCTCTGACTGTAAGCTGCTACATCCGAGCTGCAGTTCAGCTTGTGTGTGAAGGGGAGGGGGGCTCTCGGTGTTGTAGCGTGTGAGCGAGGGGAGCGTGCTGAGAACGAGAGCAGGCGCACACATGAGCCCCGCTTTCCCAACACAGCAGCCGAGCCGAGCTGCCTTCACCACTTCCCCTGATGTGTGCCGGAGAGCGAGACACGCTCTGAATATCAACGTTCAAGAAGCTGAGAGGAGGAGGGCAGGCAGTGCTCACAAATCTGCTTTGTTGTCTGAAATCCTGCTGTACTGTTCACTGAGCTGGTCCGTACACACTGGGGCTGCGCGATACATCGAACATTTATAGTCATCGCGATAATAGCCTGCGCAATGTGCATATCGCWACAACTGCGTAAACTGCAATAAACGGTTGACTCAAAAGTTTGAATTTAAGTGTTCTGTCATTCAGATGGAAGCTTGAAGTATTTCATCAATGTAATGGAGTCCGTCAAAAAAAAAAAATCAGGCTAGAATGGAAATTATAAGTTATTTTTAAGGTAGTTTTTTTGTCTTTAAACCCAGGGCAGAAAGATCTGAACATTACACACTACACATGTATTTTTTCATTTATCGCAAGTCATATCGCAATATTAGTGCAACTGCTGCCCCTCAGTCACTGGGCTAACATTAAAGAGTAACTYACCCCAAAATTAACTTTTTTTAGCTGATAAACTGTCTAGAAAGTRTCTAAAATGTTATATAGTACTGTTTCTGTGCTAATTTTGATGTTTTTGTGCGTATTTGTTCAAATCTGTAATATTTGGTCAAAAAACTTGTTTTTGCTGCTCATATGGGTAGAGCAGTGGTACTGCAGGCTAATTTACATATTGGTTAACGGCTCTCCACGGTGACGTGTACATTAGTCCTGCACAGCGGGAGGGGAGGAGGGGAAAGAAAGGCAGTGGGGCAGCTTCAGCCTGAACCCATACTTGTCAACTTGTACAGATTGTCTGTAAGTCATAAAGATTTTACATCATTTTGCAGGTATACAGACGTATAGAGCAATCTC